>NC_061863.1:8867881-9147948 GCF_907164915.1 Impatiens glandulifera
CTCCTTAGGTTTAAAGTTATACGAAACGAGGTTTTGTCTCACGGTTTGAAACGTCGTAAATTTATTATTTATGTGACATTTATAAACAAATAAATAAATAAAATAATAATTTTATTAATTTAACTACCGAATTTTAACGAAGTGAGAGTTTTGATTACCAAATTTCAGAGAATCAGTAGTCAAAACACTCAATTCGCTGAAAGTGATTAGTTAAATTAGTGATATGAATATTTTATTTATTTATAAATGTTATGTAGATAATAAGTTAATGGTGTTAGAACTCGTTAAGACAAAATTTCATTTTATATAATTGTAATAGTAACGAGCTTAAACTTGTAAGGTTTATAATAAGAGTTCCAAAATTCCAAATCTCAAATAAAGAATCCAAATCGGACAATTCAACCATTTAAAAATAAATTATTAACTATCAAATTCTTTAATATTAAAAGTATATCAAACCCAATCGACATAAAAAAACTCATATCAAACAAAGCTCAATATATATATATATATATATATATATATATATATATATATATATATATATATATATATATATATATATATAAAAGAAGGAATAAGGAAATATGAATTGACATTGAAGATTGGGATAATAATGATTGAATAAATAAATTTCCCATCTTCAATCAATTCAATGGCTTCTCTTTCTCTTCAATCTCTCTTAAAACAGAGTCTCCGATCACCGGCGTTAATTCTACTATTATTATTCAATCATCTTTCTCATCTTTCAATGGCCGACGTCGGCACCGCCGCCAAATACGATCCTCCTTATACCCGTAATTATTTTCACTCTAATCTATTATTTATTTATAATTACTAAGATCTAGTATGACATCCTACCGCCACCCACACCATGACCCTCCCGTGATTTTTTAGTATCTTAGGTCGACTATTGTAATCTATTATCTATCTATAGATCTTCTTCAATGTCGTTTTAAGTTTGCAGCAACGACATAACTTATTATGAACTAGCCTGACACCCACAGCCATGACTCTAGATTCGAATTCCGTGACATTTTGGTCTCTTATGTCGATTTTTTTCCATATTGTCAATCTATCCTTCAACGTCGATTTAAATTTGCAGCAACGGCATGTTATGGGACAGACCCATCTCAGTTTCCGACAAACAATCTATTTGCGGCGGCCGGAGAAGGGATATGGGACAACGGGGCGGCGTGTGGGCGGCAATATCTTGTTGGTTGTATAAGTACGGCGGCGCCGGCGAGCTGTGTTAATGGTCAGACAATTAGGGTGAAGATAGTAGACAGGGCACAGTCCTCAGTTTCTAGGTCGTCTAGAGATGGAGCCACGATTGTTCTTTCTACAACCGCCTTTAACGCCGTTGTCTCTGGCAATCCTCCGATTATTAATATCGAATTCCAACAGTAAGTCTTTTTATTTTAAAATTATTATTATTTGGCCGGTTGATCTAGCTTATTTTTTTAACATAATGTGTTTTATATGTTTGATATAATTTGTTTGATTTCATAACATAACCGAAGTTAAAAAAACATCATTTTACTCTCTTTTGAAATGTGGATTCTCCACGGTACACCAATTATTTAAATTGTTTTTTAAAATTATATAAACAAATAGTGTTTAATATTTTGAACAATAGTTGAAAAATTAGCTCAATTGAAATCGAACTCGTAATCTTTCGATTTTTACTTTGATGAGTTACTTTATTTATTTATATACATAATGACATTATTGTAATTTTATGTATTCGGGACGGTTACAAACGAGAATCGGAGCGGGGCAAAGAATTAGCCCCGATCCTTGGTAAGACGGAGAAAATCCGCTCCAATTGGTTCATATCCAGCTGTTTTTATTTGTCCCTAGTCTTAAGATATGTTAGTCCTAGTTCATGAAGTTGATGAGTTTTTAGGGTGGATTTACTTATTTACAAACAATTTATGATTCTAGAGTTTGTTAGATTTTGTGGTGGTGATTTTGAGAAAATGAGTATTTGTTTTGATAAAATTGATACGAAATATATTAATATATAGTAATAAAATAAATTTTGTTTTGTTTCAATAAAAGATAATTTAAATTCTGATTAATAAATTGATTGATGTAATTTATTTGAGTGAGATTGTGTTAATTTTAAATAAAAATAGTAGTTAGTTTATTAGAATATTTAAGTTATAAATTATTTTAGTTAAAATAGTTTTATATATAAATTATTTAGTTTACCTTTTTTTTAATTTTTAATGGAAAAAATATATTAATTTATTTTTTCCTTTACTTTTCTTTACACATGTAAATAGAACTAACAAATGTCTTCTTTTTTTCCATGCACAGGGTTTGAGATAAACGGACAAGAGTGTGAATCTATTTAGAAATATGGAGACTATTTTTTTTAGAAATAATTACAAAATATGTAATAATAGATGTAAAAAAAATACAATTTTTAAATAGAGGTTGATTTTAAATTGTCATTGTTTACATAAGATTTATATTTTATTTTATATTATTATTTCCCAGTTGGTATTAGAAAATTCGATTAAATGTCATGGAGAAAGTCAAAGTCAAATATGCTTCGCTAACAAAAAAAAAAAAAAATCTCAGATGTGCTTGGCAATTGCCATCTAGTTTATCAAGTCATTTTTATATTGATTTTTTTTTGTATGTTTCTTATTTAAATATAATAAATAATATTTGATTCTTATTTGGCTGATTGTTGAAGTTTAAAATATAATAAAAATGATATTGGATGAAATAAGTTTATTCCCCAATCTAGAAGGAATATTTATAGGGTTGAAATGAAACATAATAATTTTGAAAATAAATATGGTTAGATAAAAAAGAAATTAAAAGTCTTGCCGAAAGAGATCAAATATCTCAATTTTGATTTTTTTTGTTAAGAATATTCTAAAGTCAAAATTGTAAAATCATGTTCATGGAAAAAAAAACGAAAGTCAATGAATGTTAGCTAGCAATGAAAAGTCAAACTAAATTGTCGCAAAAAATAATTGTATTGATTATTCTTTTTCAAAAATATATAAACAAAACTTGAACAATTATGTATTCTTTTACCTTTTATTTTAATGATTCAAATGACAAAAAAAATCACTTATAACAACCAAGATTTTATATATTCTTTTTCTTGTTTTAAAATATCATTTTCATTTAGATGTATTTATGTATTTTTTTAATCTATTAGACTTTGTTTGAAATGAATGTCATAGCTTGTTTTTAGGATATTTGAATTTCAAGCAAGAAATGCATGATGCACAAAAGGTTGAAATGTAGGAAGGAAAGAGTCTTGACCCATTTAAAAACATTTTGTAGAACTAGAAAAGAATTTTGGATTAAAAAACCTTATAAATTATAGATATATCTAAATAAGTCATTTATTAAAATATTATCTTATCTAAATTAACATATTAATAATAATAATAAAAATATGTTTTATAGATAAATTTATCAATATTTGTAGTTCAAACTCAAATTCAATTTCAACTTAAAAAGTGTTGTTAATGGGATTAGGTGCAGTACAATATTTGAAATATATAATATACATACATTTAACCAACTAAATTAGGTTTCCTATTATTATTATTTTTATAAAATAATTCATTTAAATTAAATAAAAATCGTTTAAACAAAAGACAAAAAAACATAAAATATAAAACAAAAAATAATATAATTAATTAGTTCAAATATTCTCTAAAAGTGAAACGAGGTTCTCAAACGAATTCACATGTTTTCTCGATCTAACATCGTCATAATAATGACATTGTGAATCAGCCTATACTACTAGTTAAATATTCTCCAATTTTTTTCGGTGGTATAAAATACCAGATATAGATCAATAATTTTATAAGTCTCGTTCTTTTAGCCATCTCAATTCATACCTCCCAATAAGACAATAATCACCCACGATCTCTGACATAACCCATTAGATTATTAGATTATGATCAAATTTCACAAAAGGGTATAAATATTTGTCGCAACATGAAAATGTAACACTTCCATAAATTTATTTTATTTAATGTGTATAAGGTATGGGTTGGGGTCGATGTCATATGGATGCATAAGTTAGATCATTATGGGTAAACAATAAAGTTGAAATTACACTTCTAGAAACATCAACTGAGGAACCATGTAATGTATTGTCTATAAAGTTGAAAAATGTGGAAAATAAATTAAAATTATATCAAGACTTATATTTATTTATTATAGAGAACAAATTTACACAGAATAAGACTTTAAATCTATAAAACAAAATTGTAAATATATAGCTTCATTTTTTAAATATAATTTTTTTTTTTTAAAACATCAAAGTTGTTAATGTTGCTATGCCATTGAAGGAGGAGTCCAATAGATGGATATTTTGTTTTGTTTTTAATTTTAGATTTCAAGTCATTTTTCAGTTTTATGATTCATCATTCTATTTAGTTATGAGAACAAACCAACATTAAATTGGCCAGAAATACACAAGTCATATAAATAGATGAACATACACATTATGTTATGTGTGAATTATTTTGCAATTTCTGAAATGATCCGAGTTAAAATAAAACATAACATCATACTATAAATCCAAAAAACTTAATTTGTAATTTCTTTATCATTCTTATAAATATATTTCAACCATAATATCGATTATAATCCACCCGAAACTTCATCTTGAATCAAAGAAAATGCTTGGTTTTAAACTATAATCAAAAGAACAGTTTTATAAAGAAAACCCATCTTTGATTTTTCTCAACAAGAATCATCATCAGTTTATGTGAAATATAGAAGAACTGAATGTGCAAAACCAACCTGAAAGATTAATAAAAATTCTATAAATAGGCACCCAACATCAATAAAGAGAGTGACACGAATTAAAAGATTTTTTTATAAGAATACACTGATTATTTGAAAACACTTTATCGAGATGGGTTTGGACAAGAAAACATCAACAAATTATGAATGTGTCCTCAAGTTAATGTTCCAGAGTATTATCTCTTCAAATTTATCGACGTTTTATCGTTCAAACTCAAGTGTTTGTAAGCTCAATTCTCCGTTTTAGAGACATTTTAAAGTTGAAAGCAGAGAAACTCAATTGTACAATTTAGTGAAAAGGAGTGAAACATACCATAAAATAACTACTTCCATAGCTTCCTTATTGACATGTTTTTATCGGTTTCCTTCTTCATAACTTTAGCCACAGCCATCTCAAAATCTTCCTGAGTGACGTGAACTCTCCTCTCTCTCAATGCAAACATACCAGCTTCAGTGCACACGGCCTTCAAAGCCAGACAGAATTTTACAAGTTCAGTTGCGTGGAATTCAAAAAATTACGATAGTGTCGTTGAGATAGATAACTGCTTATTACAAACCTTCAGTTCGGCGCCAGATGCACCGTTCATTTTTCCTGCTATCTTTTTCAAATCAATCCCGCGCATTAAGTTCATCTTTCTTGAGTGGATCTTCAAGATGTCAGCACGAGACTGTAGAACACAAAGTAGAGTCTTAATGACTAATAACAAGGATATGAAAAACAAATCATCCAGAAGATTATGTTGATATCTAGAGCTTGTTCAATGTAGGGTTTTTAAGATTATTTTCCAAAGCCCCTTCTATCACATCGTTTTAACAATCAAATTACTTAATTTATCAACTAAAATACATTTACTTTACTTTTATTAAATTTAAATTCCTAAAAAAATCCAAATAACTCACTTTTTTTATCTAAGAAAGTCTTTTACAAGAAAACCATAAAATCCCAAAAGACCCAAGAGCAAACAAGCTCCTGATGAGAAGAGAGTTATTTAATTCTTCAATAGACAATTGAATTCACGCCCGATGAGAAAACTAGCTGAAATGGTGTTTTCAAATAAAAAAACATAGCTAAACATGTTTGACAAACAAAATGAGATTTCTATGTAACATGGAGGTCTCAATTCTGGCTCTTTTATAATAATTGTAAATGGATTTTCTAATCTTTCATCTCTATTTCAAGTGGCTAAGAATGAAATTAAAAAACGAGTTCCTAATACAGGATAAAACAACTTACATCTTCATTAGGGTTAGGAAACTCGATCTTCCTGTCAATTCTTCCAGGCCTCAGAAGGGCTTGATCCAGAATATCTATACGATTTGTAGCCATCAATACCTGTGAACAGATTCGTTTAAAACGGCCAGTTTAAAAAAAGAAACTCTGCATCATTTCATTTTGTCGTTATGAAAAAAAAAACAAGCTGGAGACCAGTACCTTGATCTTGTTTGAAGCTTCAAAACCATCAAGTTGATTGAGAAGTTCCAACATAGTTCTCTGCACTTCACTATCACCATTACCTGATCCAGACTCCATTCTAGCAGATCCAATACTGTCAATCTCATCCATGAAAATAATTGATGGAGCATGTTCTCTGCAACATACACCAAAATAAAGTGAGCACTAGCCTATTTGGAAACGGATATTTTATAACAATCATGATCCCATTAGAAAATTGTCGTGATTTTTTTTAAAATATATAAGATTGTTTATCCAAATTATTTTCTAAATCATTTTCATTTTTGGCAAGCATAAAAAATAGGTAAGATCATATGTCAAACATGGTTTAAGGACCATAAATTTAGTCTGTTTAATAAAAATAAAAATTAAGTGTTTGAATGATGAATACTTAATTTTAAGCAGAGGATTAGTTAAATGTAAAATACAAATGTTGAATAAACCAAATAAAAATATTTAAAATTTAAGTACTTGATATATAAGTTGATTTTGGTCTAAAAATTCAAATATAAGTTTATTTGATAAAATGTGGAACTAATATAGGAAATGTACTTACAGACTATTTCACACTATATAATTACCTAATTTAATTAATTTTGATGGTTAAAATTGTGTTTTGGACACACTTACTATATTAACCAATTAAGTTATCCATAGCCTACCGATTTAAGTCAAAATATTTTTTTCTTAAGTTGAGTTGAATCAAAATAGTTTAGTAATTTTAAATAAGAGAACTTAATCAAAATAACCACTTCATTATTAATTAAATTAATGTGATATGTTGAGTTATCAAAACATTGACTAACCTGGCCATGACAAAAAGTTCCCTGACCATTCGGGATCCTTCACCAATATACTTCTGAACCAACTCAGAACCGGAAACCCTTATGAAAGTGCAATCAGTATGGTGAGCTACTGCTCTTGCCAGTAGCGTTTTTCCAGTACCAGGTGGCCCATAGAGTAGAACCCCCTGTTTTTTTAAAGTGTAGGAAGATCCCATTAACAATGAAGAAGAAAAATTAAACTAGGTCTACAACAAACATCTTCATAATGAATTTTAATTAAGAAAATAAAAAATCCTCCAATATTATAAGAGTTAGAAATCTAGCAGTACTTCAAATCATCTACAGTTACGACCTGATCAAAATTAAACTTATGAAAAGTCCTCAAAATAGATAAAAACAAATAAAATACCTTGGGTTGGGCTATTCCAAGACTCTCAAAAAGTTCTGGATGTTTGATCGGCAATTCTATGACCTGGAGAAATAAATGAACTAGAATGATGACAAATCAAACAATTTGTTAACTGAGTCTTACATGAACTATTTTTATAAAAGGATCACTAACCTCTTTGATCTCTTTGATTTGCTGATCAAGACCACCAATCATGTCATATGTTGAATCTGGAACTTTTTCAACTTTCATGAGATTTACAAGAGGATCTACTTTACTGGGCAATATCAGATGAAGCACATAACTGTCATTGCGAAGGGCCACCCTGGTTGATGGTGTGAGCTTTGTGATGTCAATGCTTTTGTCAATATCAACTACATACTTCCCTTCTGGGTGAACCTAGAAACAACAAAATTCTTTATCAGCCAAACAAACTTGGCACTTGTAGTCCTGCATAAGAGGAATGCTAAATGTAACAGAGAAGGATACAAATAAAGAAATCACATTAGGTCACCTTCTACTCCTTGCGGACCCATTTTGACATACAATTATTACGAGAGTAAGAAGGACATCACTCTGTTAACCTACATCTATACCAAAATGCAGTCTCCAAATCATTCCTAAGTTAACAGCATAATACAGCTCTTTAGAATCCCATTATGACTCCCTCCAGTTGCAATCAAAATGTGCCTAATTTTTAATAACTCCTGCTAACTAATTACTTTCAAGAAAATAAAGGAGAGAAATTTGGCATCAACACCTCCAGCATTTCCCACCCAGAGATAGCAGCCTCAAGGATGAGAGCTCGATGAAGCATAAGTGGAATAACATCAATATGAGGTACCTCGAATAGGATTTTTAATTGAATTATCTAAATTATTTATCCCTTATCTATTAAAGATATGAACATACATACATATATATATTTTAAGATTTTGACAATGAGATTTAGGGTCACCTTCTGCATATCCTCAGAAAGTTTAAAGTAGGTGAGAATTATTCCAATTTATGGTCAACTATCCATAGATAGTAAAGAAGTTCATACATCGAGGTTGTGTTTCAAAACACATCTGATCACTTAATCAAAATGTTTAAGCGCTTATTTGAATTAAGTCTATTTGATAGCTTATTTGAAATCACTTAATTCTTTAGAAGAATCAGTTCAAATTAACCATAAAAAAAGGCTAAAAATCAAATTTAATTCAGTAAGCTATGAATGACTTAAAATAACTTGGTAATCTAGTAGGAGCAACTAAAAAACAACTTTTACCCCTAGATTAATCATATTACATCTTTACAAGGGTAAAATAGTCTTTTATGTATTTTTTTTTTTACATTAGTTCCACATTTTATCAAACCAACTTACATACCAAGTAGTTCAAATTTAAATATTTTATTTGGTTTATTCAGTATTTATTTTCCAGACATTCTATAACTCGTTTGACATTTAAAATCAGTATTCAGCAATGACAGCTTAATTTTCCGTTTTTTATCAATGCAGCTTGAGTCTCATGTGGGGTCATGCTTGCGTTCTTTAGGCAAGCACAAGGCTATTCACCATCCTAAATGTAACTATAACACCTAATTAGAAGCTGGGTGTAAGCTACTAACAACCAATTGAGTAACAATGACATATCACTATGGTTAAATATGATGTTCCTCACATAGAATTATCATATCATATGGAAATGGAAGTAAACAAGGTAGTTAGTAGAAAATCCAGACATACCTTCACAAGGACTTTAGATTTTCCCATGACTTTGACAACTTCACCAACATATGATCCAGGCTCCTGAAGCAGTTGTAGCTCTTCTTTCAGCATCCTCACTAGACAATGGAACATCAAGTAATTTTATTTCAATATTGCTTAAAATGTCAAGATAAATAGAACACCTTGATATCATAACAAACCACTCCCTCCCCACAAAAGCACCACCCAACCCAAACACACACATACAGAAGATAAAGACTTTCTGCTTATCCCCACTAAGCACCTCTTTTTTATGCTATGCTGAATATTAGTATGTTCAGCTAACATAACCTCAATTCCACATCCACCAAAGATGTTTATAATGTATATTCCGAATCAAATTATTAAGACTCTGCTACTTCAAGCAAAATATAAAGCATTATCATCTATAATCCATAAAATTACCATTCATACAAAGAAAAATGAGATCTTCACAAATTCACTTGCTTCACAGTCATGCTCAATTCCGATTTCAAAAAGTGAAATTGGTGACCAGACTAGAAAGTAAACAGAAGGAAACCCCCAAAACCAACCATGGAATCAGCAGCAGTTCAAACAACATATTCGGTGTATCAAATCAAAACACAATACTTGAACATGCAAAACAAAAGTCACGGGTCTCTCTACCTTTGGAATTCGAATCATTCCTCTGAGCTTCGAGGCGATTGAGATTATGAGACTTCTGCCGAACCTGGAGCTGAAAATCGTGTATGTGCTGCTGGTAGTACTGCCTCAGTCCATCTCCCTGGTTCGACGGCGCCGTCTTCGCCGAGCTAACATCACCAGATGACGCCAGATCGGAAGATCGATTCTCGATCGCTGTAGTAGCCATGTTGGAACTTTGGAACCCTAAAGTTAATGGGAAGAAGGTTTTCGAAGTGAAAATTTGAATTGTTTTTTATTTACAGGTTTATATGTATTGTATTTATTTCTTGTCAAAGGGGTAAAGCTCAATTTTTTTAATATATCTTTTTTTTAAATCAGCTCTTTCTTTCTTTTTATTGTAAAAGAACACAATTAACAAAAACAAAACAAAAATGTCAAACTAAAATTAACAGGTTATTTTTTTTTAATTACAACTCATGATAAAATAATTAGGGTTAACCGTACTTAAGTATAATTTTATCTCTTATTTTACCAACCTGATCAGTATTGGTATCGATTTTATCGGTTTTGATTTTACTGATTTCTGTCAGTTAATCGGAACCTATAATTCAATTTTTTAAATTAAGTATTAAATTTATTAATAAAAAACAAAATTCTTTGTTTGAACAAACCAATTTTTTTTTATTATATTATATTATATTATTGTTATATATTATAATTATATTACATAAATATATTTAAAAATAAATTATAATATATTGTAACAATATAATATATTTTTAAACTAACAATTATATAAATTATATATTTTTTAAAAATAATTCTACACAAATTATAATTTAAAAATTAAAAATAATTAATATATAAATTATTAAATATTACTTATAATATATCTAATATTTACAAACAAAAAAAATTAAAAAATAACTAATATAAATATATTTAAATTATTATCTATAATTTATGTAAATTTAGAATCATATACTCATTAATATATACTCATTAATATCTATTTAAAATATTTGTATCCAATTAACACCTCAAGTTTCAGATTTGATGCTCCACTTTACTAGGGCTGCAAATGAGTCAAGTCGTTCGCTCGCCAACCGCTCGATCAAAGTTTTTCATCATTACTTTAACTCATTCATAATAGGTTAATATATTTTTTTTATGTTATCTCTCATCTATACTATTTCTCTCATTCATTCACAAGAAACCTACAGGTAACTTAAAATATATTTTCATTTCTACTATAGTTATTGCTCATACTTTTAAATAACTTTGATTTTTTTTATATTATGAGAAATTTGTGCTTATATAGATCGTGTTCATAGATCTATATAGAAAAACACTATTATATATATTAATTGTTCATAGATCTATATGGAAAAATATTATTATATATATTAATAGTGTTCATAGATCTATATAGAAAAATATTTTTAACATATATTGATCATAGATTTATATAGAAAAACACTATTATGGTAAACAATATTATATTATATTATATATAATATTGAAATATTAATATATTATATATAATAAAAGATAAAAAAAATGTTAGTATATATTTTATATATATTATGGAGAGATAAAAAAGGTTAGTATATATTATATATAATATGTTGTGAGAAAAAATGAATTTATAATATTAATAATATATTGTATTATATAAATAAATTAATAGATTCTTTCCATAAATAAGTCAATAAATTCTTGTTATATTTGTACCCCAAATAATTTAATTATATATAATAATATTTAATAAAAAATGGGTTGAATTTGTTTTGGTCCGTATCTACCCTTAAACCTTTAAAGTAAGTTAAATTTTAGTTATTTGTTTTAACATGTATTTTTTATATTAATTATTTTTAAGCTTAAATGCAGGTAGGTGTACTTGTGCTATGTTTGAAGGACGTGACTTAAAAAATATTAATATATTGAATGTTCAAACAATTTATATAGTATTTTACTTTAATTTTAGAATTTTATATTTTAGGGGACTAGTAATTATGGTTGAATGCTTTTTGGATTATTATGATTTTGGAATTTTAAATAGTTATAATTTTTTCATATTTTTAATTTTAAATATTATGTTTTAAATGTTGTATATGTATGAAAGTTTGATATTTCATTTTAAAAATAAATTTTAGTTTGAGTTCGAACTTGAATTCGAGCTCGAGCTTGAGTTTTAGCTCGAACTCGATCTTGAATTCGAGCTTTTCGAGTCGAGCTGAGCTTATAGGTAAATAGTCGAGTCAAGCTCGAGTTCAAATTTATAAACTCGTTCGAGCTCGAGTTCGAGTCGAGCTAATAAATACTAAATCGAGCCGAGTTCGAGCTCAAACAAATTCGAGCTCGACTCGGCTCATTTGCAGCCCTACACCTTACACCACATTCATAATTTTAGTTGACTTTTCATTTTCTCTTTATTTATATTGACTTATTCTATAAAAAAAACTATTTTTTTTTAAGATAATGTAGGGTAGAACACCAAATCTATAAAAACAGATTTGAGCCATCTGATTAATATATATTCATTTTAGCCTCTTATTTTACCCACATAAATTTGGCAAAATTTTGGAGTATACCTAAAATATCTGAAGGGTCGGTTAGACCTAATTTCTCTATAAATTAAAAATTTTGAACTTTGAAAATATATTATTTTATCGTTTATTACTTTTTTTATAGATTTAATTTAATTTTAACCAATAAGCATTTGGGATCTCATATTACCAAAAGGATGTGTATCCTCTCACATGTAGGGGTAATGATGAAAGAAAATTACAATTTTAATTTTTCCTTTGAGAAAGCACATGATTTTTTTATAATAGAGGATCCGGTTTTATTCATCTAACGTTTTTTTATCGGTTTAAATTATTATGACCGGTTATTTTAATAAATAAAAATATGCTCTTTTAACCGATTTTAATAAATAAACAAATGTGGTATTATATTTTCTATTAATAATATGCTCTTAGTGTTGCTATTAATATTTAGCTATGTCTAAATATAAATTAGTATTTAAAATGTGATAAATTAGTGGTAGATAAAAAAAAAAATTAAATGAGATTGTAACATGGCTTCGGGTCACTAATTTATCCACCTAAATTGGAGAAAAAAGTGTTTATAGAAAAATATGATAATAATAATAATATTAAAAAGAAGTTTTTTTTTTTATAAAAAATGGAATATTAAAGTTTGTATCTAATAAAAAAAATTAGAGTTGTGAATTTAGGGGAAAAAATGGATCCCTAATTTTTTGGTTTCGAGTACAGACAAATAATTGTGCACTGACCCGACTTGATTTTGACCCAAAATTTTGATTCTTGATTTACATGACCGGGTTGGGGGCGTTGGGTACCATTGACATGCCTATAGTGCTAAAGTGATTTAAGTTGATGTCCTAAATCTGATCATCTCAACCATTTAACTCGAAAAGTGTCATGATGTTTAATGATCGTGTTCGTTTGATACGTTTACAACACAACATTATTATTATGACAATCGGGAAGTTACATAAAAAATCGTTAGTAAACTCATTAATCTGTTTTAGAATCTCTATATTCGTTAATAAATTATTTTGTTTTTATGTTGTTGTTTCTCTCTCGTTTTTTTTTATATGTTTAGTAACACTTTAGATCTAGACCACTTATTTTGATGTCGTTGTATTTAAATGACTAATTTATATCATATTTCACGGTCTTTATAAAAAAACAAAGAAAAAAAATAGTACCAAATGAATTTTTAACTCTTCAATTATAATTTTGTATTGTATTGTTATTTAGAAAGAAAACAAAAGGTTTGTAATTAAAATGCATTAAATAGAGTTGGCTATTGTCTAGGACTTTGTTTGATAAAATAGTTTTTAAAATTTTTCCTAATTCTTATTATTTCATCTATCATCATTCATCGTTTCAACTATTTAATCACTATTTTATCTATATAAATATCAAAAATACTATTTTTATTTAATTATATAAAATTAATTTATCTTTAAAAATTAAAGAATTTTTATTTTTAACCATAAAAAACTAAATTTTTAGAAATTTAATTAAACATGATTTTTTAAGAAAAAAATTAAGAAAAACCTAAATAACTAAAGATAGAGCCTCAAGTTGTTAATAGTATCATTAATAAAATAAAAATAAAAAACATTAATAATACCATTAGAAAAGACAACATGATTATAAATCGTACCAACAAAAATAACATATATTACCATAAAATAACAACATTTTTTTTGTTTCTTTTATATATATATATTTATATATATATATATATATATATATTTATATATTTATACTGCTTTTTATTTATTTATTTTAGGAACTAGTATGACTTCAACTTTATGATCATTCATTTCAACTTTAAATCAAATCTTTGTTCAATAAATAAAAAATAATAATGATTGTTAATAATTTTTTTTTGATAAAAATACTTAAATGGTATAGATATTTATAAATAAAATAAAAAAATAATAATTTAAAATAAAGGATATTTTGTATTTTTGATATGAATTAATTAATTTAATAAATTAGAATGAGAGTTATGTGATGTTTTATTATTATTATTATTATTATTTATTTTATTTTTTTTATTTTTATTTTTTTTAGGTTATTTGAATAAACCAACCTCCACAATACTGTGTTTACTTCTTAAGTTATCCTATTGAATTGAATTATAATATATATTATTAATTTATGCATGCTGTTTTATGTGCCAGATAAAATTTCAAAATTTTTGAATTTGTGTGCTGGCAGTTGAGACTTTTGGTCTTGTTTTTTTTATTACTGGAAGAAAATAAGTGCTCTTATTTTGTATACTATAGAGTGGTATACAAATAGTTATGACAAGCATAATATCAATCCGTTTTCAACCTTATTGGAAGCTCTTGATTGAAAAGTAATGGACAAAAGATCGATTTGCAACGAATTCAAAGGAAGGGACATTCATATTGACTTACATTTCCAACGGAATCAAAGACTTTCATGTCCATTTAGATTTTGGGTCAAAAATATACTTCACGATTCTTGAATTTACATATATTGCCAAATTTCAGACTTCTCGTGTGTACAACGATTTTGCTTCCACGCTGACTAAAGAAGAGGCCCCGAAAAAGGCTGCAACTATGCCATTGTTTATGTGCAAGAATAGTCTAATGACGTAGAGTTGGTGAATGATTCATAGTATTGACATGCAAGCTCTTTATAATTGAAAAGTAATGGACACGAGATCAATTTGCAACTAATTCAAAGGAAAAGACATTCATATTGACTTACAATCTTTTTTAATATATATATATATATATATATATATATATATATATATATTATAAATGATTAAAAAAAATAGTTTAAGTATAACGACAAAGTATGTCATGAAAAGAAAAGAAAAAAATATATAAAACCTTACTTAATATGTTATCGAGCCCGTAAGTCATCGAGAATAACAATTAACTCTTCGACGGACTCTATCGGCTTTCAAAACGAATTTCGAAAAGAGTTCTCCTCGTGACACATACGACAACGACTAACCATAATACAACATTTTTTCATGCATATATCATCCATAAGAATTTCATTACGAATAACGCTTCATCCAAATAACAATATTTTAGATGAAATTTTTGACTCCCAAAATTTCTCCTAATAAAAATTATATAGAATCATCTTAGAGAACAACTTGTAGCAATGTCTCAGCATGAAAATTATTAATGTCTTGCACGCATAAAGTCTTGTTCAGATGCGGACACTTGCTTACGTCCTACCAAAAGTACAACTTTATTATGGGGCAAACTCTCATTAATGTTTAATCTCCTTATATATATAATTTGGCTAGAGAAACCACTAGACCGAGGATCAAACATGTTCTCAACTGTGACATTTTTACATATAACATTGAAAGCAGACTCATGATATGACGATATGACGTAGCAAGACTTTTGACACTACACCAATTGACATCCCAAAAATTGATCGAAAACCATCCACACAATGAATCTAAATTTCTCAAGAAATTTTTTCCACATAAAATAAATTTTTCTTCAAATGCTACACTCTGCTGGATAATTAGACATTTTGGTGAATCAACTTACAGACAAATTGTGACCATACTTACATATGATCATCGATGCCCAAAGACTATTCGGCTTAGTAGTAAATCTAATACACCATTTTGATAGAACCTTATTAAAGAAAATAAGATATTGAATATATTTGATTTTTAAAATATTTAACCTTATCCTAACTAACTAAATGAAAAAAAAAATGATGAGTTAGAAGATCCTCATAGAAATTTACATATTATTATCTTCATTTTCACCGTCACATTCTTGGGAGAATGAATAAAGACATCATATATGTGGGCAAAGATGAAAATATGTTTTAAATGAGGATTAGTCGACCCCTTTTCGAGATTATTTTTTTTTTTTTATCTAGACAGTTACATTCTATTTTAGTGATAATCGGGTCCTAAAAGACATTAGATCGTAATTT
This sequence comes from Impatiens glandulifera, assembly GCF_907164915.1. Taxonomy (NCBI): domain Eukaryota; kingdom Viridiplantae; phylum Streptophyta; class Magnoliopsida; order Ericales; family Balsaminaceae; genus Impatiens; species Impatiens glandulifera. The sequence continues at coordinate 8,884,161 of NC_061863.1, forward strand.
AGCACTCAATGACAAACTAATGTATGTTGATGGAAGACCATCAATTCTAAACCCCAACATATTTGTCAACATCATCCTTCTTTTATTCGAAATAGAATCTGAGAAAAATATGTCTGACTTATTAAGATTAACTCGAAAACCAAAACATGCACTAAATAAACATAAAATATCTCAAAAGTGTTTAAAATTCATATATGTAGCCTAAACCATACAGAGCGTGTCATCAGCAAAAAAACAAATGTTATATGGCAAAAAATGATATATTCTTGACCCACAACTCACTCCACAGATGAGTCCCGAGTTTTCTACAAAATCCATTACTTTTAGAGGGCTTTTATAACAATAACGAATAAGAAAGAAAAGAGTGGATCATCCTGTCTAATCCCTTGGGAACTCTCAAAAAATATTTGAGAACTACCATTAATAATGACAAAAAAACTTAACCGTTGAGAGACAAAATCTAATCTAACCAATCTATTTCGTACTCATTCTCATTCTGCCCATTACATCAAACAAAAACTCTCAATTGACGTGATCATAAGTTTTTTCGATATCTAACTTGACAAAAACACATTTATCACCTCTTGAATTAGTTAAGTCAATGCACTCATTGACTATTAATACGTTATCGTAGATTTGATGACATTTGATGAATGTCATCTAATTACCAGATATGACCGTCTCTAACACCCTACGCAAATTATTGGTCAAATATTTTGCGACAATATTATAAAAAGATGAAACGAGACTAATAGGCCTAAATTTCTTCACATCGATAGTTTCTGGAGATTTACGAATGAGACATTAAAGAAAAATTTCAACTCTTGTCAAATATGAAAAACGATAAAAATGATCAATTACTTCTATAATTTCAGTCTTAAAGGAAAGATCATGCCTTCTTAAAAAAAAGTTAAAGTAAACACGTCGCATCTCGGCGATTCATCACTTCTGCATCCCTTAATGTCCTTCTCAACCTCCTCTAACAAAAAATGAGCCTCCAACATATCTTTTTGTGTTGTACTAATTGAATAAAAAGTAATATCATTCAATTTATGTCTGACCTTAAATGACTCCTCAAACAAATCCTAAAAGCATTTGACAATATTCACATAAATTTATGGTTCACTATCATGAACTTCCCCCTCGATCGAGATCAAATTAATCACATTATTTCTTATTTGTGTGTTAGAGATCCCATGAAAAAATTTGGTGTTTCACACATTGACTAACATTGTCCAACGGGTTCAAAGAATTTCATTTCCAATTAGGTTTTGGGTAAGAAAATCCTTCACTACTCTTGAAGTAACATGTAATGCCGAGTTTCACACTCCTCGTGTGTAAAACACTTTTGCTTCTGCACTGACTAAAGAACAGGCCCTTAGGAAGGCTTCAACTATGCCATTGTTTATGTGCAAGAATAGTCTAATGATGGTAGAGTCAGTGAATGATTCATAGTATTGACATGCAAACTCTTGATAATTGAAAATTAATGGACAAAAGATCGATTTGCAACGAATTCAAAGGAATGGACATTCACATTGACTTACATTGTCCAACGGGATCAATGACTTTCATGTCCATTTAGGTTTGGGTCAGAAAATCTTTCACAACTCTTGAAGTTACATGTAATGCCAAGTTTCAGACTCCTCATGTGTACAACACTTTTGCTTCCACACCGACTAAGAAGAGGCCCCCGAAGAAGGCTTCAACTACGTCATTGTTTATGTGCAAGAATAGTCTATTGACGTATAAAAGTAGAGTTAGTGAATGATTCATAGTATTGACATGCAAGCTCTTGATAATTGAAAATTAATGGACAAAAGAATGATTTGCAATGAATTCAAAGGAAGGGACATTCACATTGACTTACATTGTCCAACTGAATCAAAGACTTTCATCTCCATTTAGGTTTTTGGTTAGAAAATCCTTCACGACTCTTGATGTTACATGTAATGTCAATTTTTAGACTCCTCGTGTGTACAACGCTTTTGCTTCCACACCGACTATAGAAGAGTCCCCTAGGAAGGCTTCAACTATGCCATTGTTTATGTGCAAGATAGTCTAATGACATAGAGTTAGTGAATGATTCATAGTATTGACAAATTCAGTTGAGATAGACATAAACACACTTGTATATGAAACGTTCAACTAATCATATCATTGCCGGTTCTCCACTCAGTACTTGGAGGAACTCTTCGTGGGCGATGAAGTTTCCATTTTGACTATGTATGCTTATTTTGGACCTCAAATTGCTTGATTGATAACTGTTTTGAGTTTTAAAAGATCATGACGATATATTATTGTAATAGTCTTTAAAAAATTAGTAGAGTTGTGTTGGGTTAAAATGACTAATATAATCTCTTGTATTCACAAAAGTTGTCACTAATTGAGTTATAACTGAAACAAAACATAGTTTCTTAATTCGCAAGGTTAATTAGTACTCGACTAAGAATTGTAAATTATTAAAAGAACAACGATGTGCAATAAAATTATTTGTCAATAAATTGTACGTCTAGTGATTCATAAGTGTTCCATGAAAGCTCTTAAATTCAATCAAAATTAACAATATATTATCTTAGTAATTTTTAGGCCATGTTGGAATTGGGATATTAAAATATAATCTAAAAAATATCACAAATGAATTAAATTATTCAAATTATCATCTAAAACCACTAAATTTAATAAATAAATATATTTTATTATATATTTATCATTTAAGTTTTTCACTCAAATAAACTATTTTTTTTATAACTTAAACCGAATTGATTATTCAAATAACCCGATTTAGAACCAGCCTTTTATAAATATTATGACGAAATTCATAAATTCTAGCTCTATGAAAACTCTTGTATTTATCGATATAATTTATTTATAGTAATTGTTTTTAAATTACAAAAATCATGTACTATATTTAATTGAGTATTAGGTGTGAGCAGCCTATTTAAACCACATGAATTAGGGTTATGGTTCACTTTGCAAGATTTGTCTATAGCCAAATTAGCTTATATATTTATTGTGATAAGGCTATTTACCAACTTAGCTAGTGAAAGTTTGGTCTTTAGGTTTTCAATTATTATTAGTAATGATTACATTTTATTGACTTATTTGAAATACACCTAAAAGTTGGTGTTTCATTTGAAAGCAACATCGAGATACATACTATTTGCTGTATGTCTGGTCTCAATCATTTTACTAACCAAACATATTTTCTCATTATATGAGAGAAACCATGGATAAGCCCCCAAAGTATTTGTCAATTTTAAAATCCACCCTAATCATAAGTAAGACCATAGACTCATCAATTCATCTAATCTTAGTTTCATATTAAATATTGACAGATTGAGACAAATAAAGAATGAAAGACAATATTGAAACTCTTATTTCCCCCACAAAACATTTTAAAATATTAAATAGAAAACTCACAACCAATTGAGAACATAACCCTAAAAGGCTTTCAATCGGTATTGATATACCTTTCTACTAAATCATTAGGGAACTGTGATTGACAATCAAATAACACTTATAGATAGCATATTGATTAACCCGCATATGGAATCATGATTTTAAGGCGAAGTATCGACATTGGTAACACAATACTAACGAACACATGATAGAGGGTTAGAGGTGACCACGCATGGATTAAAAACACAAAATCACACTATTTGAGTTGTAATTATAGGCATGCATCATTTGCATATTTTTTTATATTAATTCATCAATCTCAAGGAGTCAATAGTACCTCCAAGGCTCCAACCCTAAAAGTCTTGGTGCACCATGAGACCTAACAAGTAAAAACCCTAACCTCCTCCTTCTTGTGTTGTGGGATTTTGATCTGCATCCCATCATCCAACTACTCTAATTTGGGCTGCAAATTTGTCAAGTTGCTCGTGAGCTGCTCGCGAGCCGCTCGGTCAAAACTCGGCTTGAGCTTGACTTTGATCGAGTTCGAGCCGAGCTCGAGACGACTCGTTTAATATTCGAGCCGAACTCGAGCTCATATAATGCTTGCTTGATGGCTTGACGGGCTTTTTCGAGCCTGATAATATATAATTTATTTATTTATTTAATATAAAAAAACTTAAAATTTAAAACAATTTTTTTCTCTCTATTTTCAAAGCCATATAGAAGGTCCATAATCCATATTATTATATTCTGTTGTCATAAAATAAAACCCTAATTTATAATGTATCAATCATAAATGACTCTTCATCTCTTTTTCTTCTTCTTTCTTCCGTCTTCACCATTTCTTCTTCTTCTTCCTCTGTCTTCACCATTTCTTCTTCTTCTTCAGTTTCTTCACAATTTCTTCTTCTTCTTCAGTTTCTTCACAATTTCTTCTTCTTTCATCTTCATCATTACTTTCACTCATTCATAATAGGTTAATACATTTTTTTATGTTATCTTTCATCTATACTATTTCTCTCATTCATTCATAAGAAATCTACAGATAAATTAAAATATATTTTTATTTCTACTATAGCTATTGCTCCTTATTTTTAAATAACCTTAATTTTTTTTTGTATTATGAGAAATTTGTGCTTATATAGATCGTTCATAGATCTATATGAAAAAAACACTATTATGTTCATAGATCTATATAGAAAAATACTTTTAATATATATTGATCATAGATCTATGTGGAAAAATACTATTATGCATAAATAATATTATATTATATATAATATTGAAAGAGATAAAAAAAATGTTAATATATTATATATAATAAAAGATAAAATAATGTTAGTATATATTTTGTATATATTAGGAAGAGATAAAAAAAGGTTAGTATATATTATATATAATATGTTGAGAGAAAAAAATGAATTTACAAGATTAATAATATATTATAATATATAAATAAATTAATAGATTCTTGCTATAAATAAGTTAATAAATTCTTGTTATATTTGTACTCAAATAATTTAAATATATATAATAATATTTAATAGAAAATAAGTTGAATTTGTTTTTGTCCGTATCTCCCCATAAAGTAAGTTAAATTTTAGTTATTTGTTTTAACATGTATTTTTTATGAGGAGTGATAGAGAGAGAGAATTTGGTGAGAGAATGACTTGGCATCACCTTCATTGATTGGAAAATATAAAAGTGGGAGGAAAAAGAGAAAAGAGAGAAATTATTTGATTTTTTGAGCGAATAAGATTATGCCAAGTCATTCCCTCACTAAATTCCCTCACCTAATCATTTCTCATTTTTTATATTAATTATTTTTAAGGTTAAACATTTCATATTATTAAATGCAGGTATACTTGTGCTATGCTTGAAGAACGTGACTTAAAAATATTAATATATTGAATGTTCAAACAATTTATATAGTTTTGTATTTTAATTTTAGAATTTTATATTTTAGAATTTTGACTAGTAATGCTGATTGAATGCTTTTTGGATTATCATGGTTTTGGAATTTTAAATAGTTATGATTATTTCAGATTTTCAATTTTAAATATTATGTTTTAAATGTTGAATCTGTATAAAAGTTTGATAATTTCATTTTAAAAATAAATTTTAGCTTGAGTTCGAGCTTGAGTTTGAGCTCGAACTCGATCTTGAATTCGAGCTTGAGTTCGAGCTTTTCGAGCCGAGCTTATAAGTTAATAGTCGAGTCGAGTTTATAAATAAATAGTCGAGTCGAGCTCGAACTCAAATTTATAAACTTGTTCGAGCTCGAGTTCGAGTCAAGCTAATAAATATTAATCGAGTCGAGCTCAAGCAAATTCAAGCTCGACTCGGCTCATTTGCAGCCCTAACTTTCATATGAGCCAATTCATATAGATTGAACTCTCCTTTGCTCTCTTTTTTTTATTTTTTTTTGTTTTCTCACCTTTAAAAATTAGTAATTTATCTAAATTTCTCATTATTTTCATATAAGTATATTTATTTTTTGAAATGGTATATGTATAACAAAAAAAATATGAGAGTTGTTTAAGCATAATTACTTCTAACTTCTACTTATACAAGAAGTCGCTTAACTAGGATCAATTAACATGATAACATATTTTAGTCTTTCAAGTTTAATGATATCTACATCTAACTAAAAAATATAACCTTATATAGACTTATATATTGGAAGACATATTACAATTGCCTCAGAGTGTTTTTTTTTTTTCGAAATTAGTAGGCCCTGGTAGTTATCATCTCCATTTCAATTTAAGATTAGTAGGGTAAGAAATAATCAAATTTCAAATTCAATTTCTTTGAGCTTTGAGGTGTTGATGTTTTTATTCTTTAACATTTTTCTTATTGCGCTTTGATTAAACTAGTATAATTAAGAAGGACTAATAGTAAGGAAATTAGCGAATTAATTAATCTGGGTTTCATGGATAATACATAAATAAATTAGGGAAGAATGCCAATTTTACACATCAAGTTGTTAGAAGGTGTCAAATTTACTTATTAAGTATCAAAATTCCATTTATATATATGAACTTGTCAAAAAGTGTCAAATATATTTAAAATAACAGAAATGTTAAACAGCGTTAAAATTTTTGCCACATGTAATATCCACATATTTTTTATTTTTTTAAATTGACATTACTTTAATTATTTTTTATTCAAACAAAACATTAAAATCTTTTCTTATTTATTTTCTCTCTCTTTACCCTCACAACTTACCATTTTCTTTAAGTATTTCTCTCTTCATTTCTCCATCTATGAGTAATTTTATTATTAATAATAATATTTAATTGATTAATTATAAAAATTGTTCTAAAAAGTAACGAGTTATTAAGAGTTCGCCACAACACTAGCAATTTAGGATTCGGCCAACAAAGACTTCACCACAACACAATTTAGGATTCGATCAATGAATGTTTCAACCAATGATGATGATAGTGTAAGGTTTAACTGAGAAAGACTTGGATTTGAGGGTTACGTCTGGGAGCTGATAAAGTTTAACAGGGTGAGTATTATGAAAACTAAAATTAAAACAAGTCGGTTAAGGGAGATTTTACCTTGATTCGGCATTGTCCTCTAATGGCGACAATGATTTAGGGTTCGACTAATGAAGATTTTGACCACAACGTCTATGATTTAGGAATCGGCCAACAAAAACTTCCACCAACGACGATGACTATTTAAAGTTCAGTTAGGGAGCACTTGGAGGTTAGAAGAAGGTAAAAATCCAAAAGAACTTGGGTTAATCAAAGAGAGAAAAGTTAGAAAAAAAATAGAAAGTTGTGGAGGGATGAGAGAAAGTAAAAACAAATTTTGTTTAAATGGAAAAATAATTAAAAGTAATGTCAATTTAAAAAATAAAATAGGTGGATATTAAATGTGGCCAAATTTTTGACGCCGTTTAATATTTATGTTATTTTAAACATATTTGACATTTTTTGACAAGTTCATACATATAAATAGAATTTTGATACTTAATAAATAAAATTGACACCTTCCTACAACTTGGTGTGTAAAATTGACATTCTTTCCAAATAAAATATTAATAGAAGAAGAGAAATATTGACGTCGTCCACGCTAAAGATCAATAGCGACGAAAATTGGACCAACGGTTAAGCGTCATTATTGTCTCGAACACTAATAAAGTTTTATTAATTAATATTAATTTTTTTTTAACAAAAACGTGTAAAACAATCAATCTTCACTATTTCCCTCTTCTATCTAGATGAATGTAATATTCTGACTTATTGTAACAGAGATTAACCCTGAAAAAAGAGTTGTGACATTAACAAACACCTATTCAATTAAATGATTTTACGGTTTTTAGCCTCTCAAAATATTTTTTTTAATAATATGTTGACCATTTTTAAAAAATATATATATTTGTTCAACAAAGCTTAAAATATAAATGTTCATTACAAATCATATGTAATACTAACATTGGTACAAGTAACACTAGACAACATTTCAATATTTCTATAAAACAAATATTATTTAATATTAATCCACGGTTACAAAAGAAACACGTAATCAATCTCAAAACCTAATTTGTTATAGAACAAAGAAACATGATGCGGGCCTTGCTTAATTATTTTTCTTGTCTCCATCCTCTCTCACAAACTCTATAAATAGAAACCTACATGAACAAAATCATTATTCCTTGATCAGCTTCATTCATTAATAACAAAAAAATAATCATATTTTTATAAAATACTGAAAATGGCAACTATTGATGATGGGTTAAGAATTAGTAATTCCAAAAAATCCAAGGGATTAGGCAGCAATAGGGAAATCTTCTCGAGATCCTCACGATCACACAAGGAAGAAGACGAAGAAGCTTTGAAATGGGCCGCCATTGAAAAGCTTCCAACTTATCGACGGTTAAGGAGAGCCATCTTGAAAGACGAGGGCGACCAAACGAGGGAAATTGAGATAACCGACCTTGGGGAGTTGGAGAAGAAAAAGATTCTAGAAAGGTTGGTAAATATAGCCGAAGAAGATAATGAGAAGTTTCTCATGAAACTCAAAAAACGTATAGACAGGTAATCATGAAAAACAAACATTGTAAAATTTTATATAATGCAATTTATAACTAACCTTGAACTTTAGAGTGGGGATTGAACTTCCAACAATCGAGGTCCGATTCAATCATTTGAAAGTCGAGGCGGAGGCTTATGTTGGAAGTCGAGCACTTCCAACAATACTTAACTTCTTCGTCAATTTGTTAGAGGTAGTACTATAGTAATCCTCTCATTTTTATACACTAAATTAATATTCAAATCTAATAAATTACTCTATTTATACTATGTTTAAAGGGGTTCTTGAATTTCCTCCATATTCTTCCAAGTAGAAAGAAGCCCCTTACAATCCTCAATGATGTAAGTGGAATCATCAAACCTGCCAGGTGAGAAAAAACACATGCAAAATATGGGTTATTTGTGATATTTTCAAATAAAATATAATATATAGTGAGCAATGTACGTGTGAAAAAAATTTGAAGTTGTTTGGGTAAATTATTAGGGTATAAATATATGTTGGAATTGATGAGAAAATATAAGAATAAAAATAAAGCTATTTAAAATCAATCTCAAATTAGAATAACATAATGGCCTCAAATTATTTTCATCACCATTCAATTAACCATCACTTATCACATCATTCAAATTATAATATATATATATATACTTTTACTTTGAAATTTTTTAATATATTAAATATTAAGATTTTTTAATTTTTTTTATTCAAATAATATATTTTACATCAAAAATATTTTTTTCTTCTAAATATTCAAATAATCCAAGATCAAACAAAGCCCAATATTATCAAATAAATCATCAATTAGTATAATAAAGATAAAATCATTTATAAAATATAAAAAATAATGTATGCCTCACTAAAAAGAAAGAATCCATATCAACCAACATTTTACATATGTAAAAAGTCAAAATAATTCAATAAATATATATCACTCAAAAAGTGCCATTAAGTAAATTTTCATCTATTGACCTCCTTTACTTAGTAGATAATATGTTTAGAAATTAACTTGTAGTAAACCTTATTATAACTTAATTTCTATTGACTTATTTCTCTAAAAAAATATGTGACCCCATCTAATGAATAAATACTAATTAGTTTTAAAAATAATATACAATATATATATATTTTTTCTGAAAATATTCTCCTCATCTTTGAATTCTTATGTGTAATGACATTTAACTAACTAAATTATGTTATTTTTATTAAAAATAATATAAATTTATTATATTTATTTAATAGAACAAAAAATGTAATTATTAAATTGAAAAAGAAAAATATTTTTTTATTTTTAACTTATGGAACTCTAATCTAATTCAGGACTGCTACTGAATGTATGGTATATTTATATAAGTTAGCCTTTTATGTTTTATGAGACCTATATTTTTACTATTTGTATAAAATTATAATAGAAAGTTTGTTTAATTTTTACAATACTATCCATAAACAGTAGTTAACTCAGTCCAAAATGTAAGCATATACAAATAATAATAAAAAATACATTATAATATTACCTATCCAATTATTATTATTATTTTTTTTATTTTCATTTTTATCAAATTAATAAAAAATTCACACTATTTAAACCATAATTAAAAATAATAATTTGAATCTATCATTTAAAAAAGATATTCACTCTTAATTTCATTTTATTGAAATTTTAATAGAAAAGTATATCAAGTAATAAATAACATTTCTCTTGAATATATATTTTTTATAATAAAAATTATAATTAAAAGATTAAAAATCACAAATTTAATTTGTACTAAAAAATATTTAAGTATGTGCTTTTTTATAATGAAATTGGAATTATAATTATAATTAAAATTAAAATTGAGGGATATAATTTTAGTTTTTAAATTTGATAAATTATTTAAGATTAAGGGTTAGAATTGAAAATTAGAATTAACATTATAATTAAATTCAAACTAATTAATTTTATAATTTATAATTTTACTATTTTTAGTTCGAAATTTTATTTATATATATATATATATTATTAAAAAAACATCTTATTATTTTATATTTATAGCACAATTAATGATAATTTTTTATTTTTTTAATTTATAAAATTAAAATGTAAATTTTTTTAATTTTCACTTTTTCTATTAAGGAGTTAATACGTGAACATATATTTTAATTTTTAAATTTAAAAGGTAAACATACTAATATTTTTATAATTAAAAAATTAACAGATCAAATCAATATTATTAACACTTAAATTATATATTATGTTTAAATTAATATCTTAATAATATAAATAATATATTCAAATTATTTTATTATTTTTTTTCAAACATATAAATTATAATTAAATTACAATTTTATAATTTTTTTTAACATATTTACTCATCCAAACAAACACGAAGGCGAGAGTATTTTATAACTTTTTAAATTTAAAAAAAATTATTAAAAAATAAATAAAGTAATTAATATCTTTTGATTTATTTGATTTGCTAAGATATTAATAAGTAATAACTAACTATCTTCTTCTTCACAGAATGACATTGTTATTAGGTCCACCAAGCTCTGGAAAAACCACATTACTTCTAGCTTTGGCGGGAAAACTCAATTTGGATCTCAAGGCAAGCAAGAACAATGAATCCAGATTTCCATTTCCTTATTTTGCTTTCCATCTCTCCATTTCTTCAGTTAAGAATATTTGAATATCCTCCAGGTTTCAGGAAGAGTAACATACAATGGCCATGGAATGGAGGAATTCGTTCCAGAAAGAACATCTGCTTACATTAGTCAAAATGATCTTCATATTGGAGAATTAACTGTTAGAGAAACCCTAGCTTTCTCAGCTAGATGTCAAGGAATCGGACATCAATACGGTAAGTTGAATGTTATAGTTTCATCATTACTGTAGATTGATCAACTGTCATGAATATGCAGACATGTTAGTGGAATTGTCAAGGAGGGAGAAGCAAGCAGGAATTAAACCTGATCCAGATATTGATATCTATATGAAGGTAAACTTACTTACTTACTTACTTACTTACTGCATTTATTCACTTGATTCTGATTCTGATTCTGTGCATGAAGGCTGCTTCATTAGAGGGGAAGAAAGCTGTCGTAACGGATTACACTCTCAAGGTATCGTATCATTGATCATTGATTATCTTAGAAGTTTGAATCTGACGATTATCATTATGAACAGATCTTAGGACTGGAAGTCTGTGCGGATATATTAGTCGGTGATGAAATGATTCGCGGAATTTCCGGTGGACAAAAGAGACGAGTCACAACTGGTAAACTCATTTTCATTTTCACTATTGTGCTTTCGAAAATATGGAGTTCATTTATCTGATTGCTCAACGATCCAGGAGAGATGCTGGTTGGACCTGCACGAGCTCTGTTCATGGACGAAATATCAACTGGCTTAGACAGTTCGACGACGTTTCAGATCGTAAATTCTATCAGACAATTTATCCATATCTTACATGGAACTGCTCTCATCTCTCTCCTTCAACCATCGCCGGAAGTTTACGATCTCTTCGACGACATTATTCTCCTTACAGACGGTCAAATCGTTTATCAAGGTCCTCGTGAGAATGTATTGGAGTTCTTCGAATACAAGGGTTTCAAATGCCCCGAAAGGAAAGCAGTCGCTGATTTCCTGCAAGAAGTAAGAATTTGGTTTAAATCAAATTGATTACGACCTAAAATCAAATTCCACACTCAAAATTGTTCTTTCGGCGGGAAAATCGTGTAGGTTACATCAAAGAAGGATCAAGAGCAATATTGGCAAAACAAAGAAGAACCATACAGATTCGTTAGCGCTGAAGAATTTGTGGATGCGTTTCAGACGTTCAAGATAGGTCAAAGATTAAGTGATCAATTGGCGATCCCTTTTGACAAAGCAAGTTCTCATCCTGCTGCTTTAACGACTACAAAATATGGTGCTCCATTGATGGAGATCCTGAAAGCTTGCATGTCTAGAGAATACTTACTCATGAAGAGAAACTCTTTCCTCTACATATTCAAGATGTTTCAAGTGAGTAGCAATAACAAAAACCCTAAACTCTAAACCCTGAACTCATCCCAAAATTGAATTCAATCTAATAGATGATGTTTGGTTCTTAGCTTACTTTCATGGCAGTAATCACAATGACGGTTTTCCTAAGAACAGAGATGCCCAAGAAAACGATAGCAGATGGAGGCATTTACATGGGCGCTACATTCTTCGTAATAATCATCATTATGTTCAATGGATACGCAGAGCTATCATTGAGTATTCTGAAACTTCCAGTATTTTACAAGCAAAGAGATCTCTTCTTCTTCCCAACCTGGGCATATTCTTTACCCACTTGGATTCTTAAGATCCCAATTTCATTCGTCGAAGTTGGTATATGGGTTTTCATGACTTACTATGTCATGGGATTTGATTCTGATGCTGGAAGGTAAAACTAATCTAAAACTAGCTTTCTTTTTTCATATATATTGGTTAGCATCTAAATGAATCATGACTATAAACTGCAGGCTCTTTAAACAATATCTTTTACTTATTTGCGTTAACCAAATGTCTTCTGGATTATTTCGATCAATTGGGTCTCTTGGAAGGAGCATCATCGTTGCAAACACGTTTGGCGTATTTGTATTACTTGTTATTACAGTATTAGGCGGATATGTTATGTCAAGAGGTGAGATAATTCAAATAGAATGTAAATATGGTTCAAATTTCAATTGAGGATGTTTTAACTGAAATCTGCTATTACTCTTGTTCATTATCAGATAACATAAAGAAATGGTGGATATGGGGATACTGGATTTCGCCTATGATGTATGGCCAGACCGCCATTGCTGTGAATGAATTTCTTGGGAAGAGTTGGCGACATGTTAGTTAGTTATCATCATTTCTTCTTTTTGAGTAGTTAAGGTAATCAATCACAAAGTAACAATGTATTTGTACAGATTCCTCAGAATTCTACAGAAACGTTAGGCGTGTTGGTATTGAAGTCTCGCGGGTTTTTCACAAACGCAAGTTGGTATTGGATTGGAATAGGGGCGTTAATAGGATATGTGTTTTTGTTTAACTTTCTCTTCACACTGTCTCTAGCTTACCTTAAACGTAAGCAACACAATCCTTTTCGAATTCTTGTACAATTTCCAATGTTTCCTGAATCCTGTTGATGGAATTCTTTCAGCATTTGACAAGGCACAAGCAATTATATCTGAAGAATCCTTATTGGAGAGAAATGCTAGCAAGAGAGGCGTGAGAAGAAGTGTAATGCCGTCTGGCAGCATCATAATCGAACCTGAAAGTAACAAGAAACGAGGAATGGTTCTACCTTTCGAACCCCTTTCGATCACATTTGATGATATCACATATGCAGTTGACATGCCCCAGGTACTTACTTGAGTCTAAAACTTATCAAGAAACGAAACCATGCATTTTGATCCATTTCTTTTTGTAGGAGATGAAGGTTCAAGGAGTTAATGAAGATCGGCTCGAGCTATTGAAAGGCGTGAGTGGATCTTTTAGACCAGGAGTATTAACCGCACTTATGGGTGTAAGTGGTGCAGGAAAGACAACTTTGATGGACGTATTGGCTGGACGAAAAACGGGTGGTTATATAGATGGAGTGATCACCATATCTGGTTATCCTAAGAAGCAAGAAACGTTTGCTCGCATTTCTGGCTATTGTGAGCAAAATGACATTCATTCTCCTAATGTTACAGTCCAGGAATCCTTACAATACTCTGCCTGGCTTCGTCTTCCTCAAGATGTGAACTCTGTAACTAGAAAGGTGACATAAATGGCACAATCTTAACACAAATTTATGTCATACCCTGAAACTAAAAATATGATCTGTTAACGTAAACCATAAGTTCATGACTGCAGATGTTTGTTGAAGAGGTTATGGAGCTAGTAGAGCTAACACCAATAAAGGAAGCTCTAGTCGGTTTGCCAGGCGTGAATGGGCTTTCAACTGAGCAACGTAAGAGGCTTACGATTGCGGTTGAGCTTGTAGCTAATCCGTCCATAATATTCATGGACGAACCGACATCAGGACTTGACGCGAGAGCTGCTGCAATCGTGATGAGAACCGTGAGGAACACTGTGGACACAGGACGGACAGTTGTATGCACGATTCATCAACCTAGCATCGACATATTTGATGCTTTCGATGAGGTGATCAATCTCACTTCTCAAATTATTAAACATTTATTCTTCTTACTTGTATTTCCTTAACAAAATTTTGTTGTGTCAATTCTCAATTGTAGTTGCTACTTATGAAACGAGGAGGTGAAGAAATCTATTTCGGCCCAATTGGTCGTCACTCAGTCAATCTTATCAGTTACTTTGAGGTATTGTAGATATCAAGAATGATTATGTTTTCATCATCTTAAGTGTGACTGAAAAAATTAATGTCAAAATAGGGAATAAGCGGAGTAAACAAAATTAAAGACGGCTACAATCCAGCTACATGGATGTTGGAGGTGACTTCAATGGCAGTTGAATCATCTCTTGGTGTGAACTTTGTTGATATCTACAAACAATCAAATCTATACAGGTAATTAAATAAGAAAAATCTATCAAATGGTTATAATGGAATAATCATATAATATACTTTCTCATATTTAGGAATAACAAAGTAACGATACAAGAAATCAGTAAAGCCACACCAGGATCAAAAGATCTACACTTTCCGACAAAATACTCGCAATCTTTCATCACACAAACCATCGCTTGCTTATGGAAACAAAACATATCCTATTGGCGAAATCCTCCATATACTGCTGTTAGAATAATATTCACAACCATGATAGCTCTTGTGTTTGGGACCATCTTTTGGGACATGGGATCGAAAAGGTTTGTGATTTCTTCGTTTCTTATAAAAACTTGGTTTAAGTTACAAAATCTCTTAATGGGTGGACCTGACAATCTGATATGCAGGAATAAAGAACAGGATATATTCAATTCAATGGGTTCTATGTATTGTGCTGTTCTCTTTATTGGTGCATCAAATTCTTATGGAGTGTTACCAATTGTCTTCATAGAGAGGACTGTATTTTATAGGGAAAAAGCAGCTGGAATGTATTCGGCATTGCCATATGCTTTTGCACAGGTAACAACATCATTATAATTCTCTGTTTTTGTTATTTTTAGTCAACTTTAACTTAATAAAGATTAAAAATGAGAATGTAATTATATATTTTATAATTTAATCATTATTTAAAAATGTCAAAGCTTAAGTGGCTAAGTGATTTTTAAGAAAATATGGACTCCTAAAAACATGTTTTAAGGGGAAATTTGAGCAGATGACCCTAAAAATAGGGTGAAATGCGGAAAGTGATGGTGTATAATTTAAATAGCGCTGGTGACTCCTTTTACTGTTTTTGGACGAAAATGCCCCAGTTACGTCACGCAACCTCAACGCAATTTTTTATTTTTTTATTTTTCAAAAAATTTTAATTATGAAATTTTTTGGACGAAAATGCCTCAGTTGCGTTACGTAATCGCGTCACACAACCCCAGTTGCGTCACGCAATCGTGAGACGAAAAAAAATAATTTCGGTTGCGTCACGCAAGGGTACAACGCACGGGTACAATTGTCATTAAAAAAAAGAGGGTCACCAGCGCTATTTAAATTATCCACCATCACTTTTCGCATTTCACCCTATTTTTAGGGTCATCTGCTCAAATTTCCCGTTTCCCGTTTTAAGAGTACTAATCATTTAACCAAGATAAAGTTAATTTTATTAATTTAAGTATAAAACTATTCTTTGCTATTATATATTTCAATATAGCATAATGTTAAATAAAAATAAGAATAATATTTTTTCAGACTAGGACCCAAAACTTCGGGGGTCGACGTTGTTTTACCTTCAAACTTCGGATTCTGACTCTTGTTCTATCTTTTTTGATTAAAAAAGAATTATAATTTTTTTATAATCATTTAAATTATTTATTATATAGAAATATTTTAATGTATTTGATACTAGAACTAATTTATGATTAGGTGAGCTGTTGGAAATTAGGGTACAAAAAATTTAGATAGTTACTGTTATCATGTTTTTAAACATTAGGTAACTTTTCTATTGAAAATTCAAAATTAGGTAACATTAATTTACGAGTAACTAAAGCATTACACTGTTTTATTTGGGTTGGATATGGAAAAAGTTTACCTAAAATGGTCATTTTTTTTGAATTATGATAAACATTATATAGTCTGATTTTACTTCATTTAGTATAAATCTTATTATTTAAATTATTCAAATAATATACTATTTTATTTGGGGTTGGTTTACACCAATGATCACCCTTAGCTATAATTTTGTTTTTCAAAATCATGACAAAGATTATAGTCTGACTTTATACTTCATGTACTATAATTAGTATTGTTTGGATTATGATGCGGATGATGTGATATTTTTGTTTTACTTCATTTAATATAAATTTTCATTTTAAATATTATATTTTTTTTACACATATAACAACTATTTATACATTTTTTTGTACTATAATTCGTATTAAAACATGCATAGTAATAAGCACAATGTGCTTAACTAAATCTTAATTGTACAAAAACCATGCATCACTTTCAAACTTATTCCAGAAAATAAACATCCTTTCATATCTCTCTTTTTTCCGCTTCTTCTCCTATCGAATTTAGTCTCAACATTCATCACATCGCATTAAATCTCGTATTCTTTTGTCTGTCGGTTTTGTAGGCTCTAATTGAAATTCCACATGTTCTGCTTCAATCAACACTATATTCCGTTATTGTATATGCAATGATAGGATTCGAATGGACAGTTGCAAAGTTCTTTTGGTACATGTTCTTCATGTACTTCACTTTACTATACTTAACGTATTATGGGATGATGGCGGTTGCTCTTACCCCAAACCAAACCATCGCCAACATAATCTCTTCAGCGTTTATCCTCATATGGAACCTTTTCTCCGGACTTATAGTACCAAAAACAGTAAGTCCCACTCCCATATATGTTAACGGTAAGATTTTTCGTGTACGTTACAATTTGGGTAACCGTTTTTACTTCATAAAATATATGTAGAGGATCCCAGCGTGGTGGAAGTGGTACTACTATGTTTCTCCTGTCTCTTGGACACTCTATGGCTTATTAGGTTCACAATATGGAGATGTCCAAGAAAAGCTAGTTACAGGTCAAACTGTGAAACAATTTGTGAGGGATTACTTCGATTACAAACACGAGTTAGTCGGTTATGTTGCTATGATCATCGTTGGATGGGTTCTTTTATTTGGAGGAATATTTGCATACTCAATCAAAACATTTAACTTTCAAAAGAGATAAAAACTTTTAGACCACTCATCACGATATCTTAGGGTCAAGAGTCGTGGAAAGTATCAAGTTTGATTCTTTTTGAAATCATGAAATGTAAATGTTATGTCGTGTATTGTTGTGTTAGTCCCTTTCGAAGAAGAGTAATCGCAAAAATAAAACACCAATAATGTTGAATGTTAGTTTCCTATATGTGGATGTTATATGTAAATTCTCATTAAATGATAATGTATTTTTTATTTTATTTTATAATGTTATATATATATTAAGTTACTATATTTTATGTTTGCAATGATGCCTATATACAACTAGTGTTGAGGCTATGGTTAGGGTCTAGCGATTTCTCCTTATAGACACTTCCACTAACTCCATTGTGAAGCCATCGGTTGAGGTCTAGCGATATGGATTGAATGAAATCAATTTGTAAATATCTAAGTGATTTGAATTTGAAATTTAAAAAAAAAATGAGTTATAGAAATTATAATTTAATTTATAGAATTTGTCTAGTTTAATTAGTTCTGAATTAAGATGAATCTATTGGAAATAATTTTTGTGTTTTTTTAACCAAATTGGATATTAAATCAAGTTATTTCATCTGATTTTTTGTTATGAACTTATTGTTTTGGACAATTTGAATCCTAAGTTGTATTTCCTTGGTGCAATAGGCTTAAGATATTCTAAAATATAACTAACAAAGATATACAAATGTTGATGATCAATTGATTCACAAATTCAAATTCTTGATATGAATAACATTAATTTAATTGAGTTTAGAATGCCCAATGTTGCCATGGTTTTTAAGTTGACATCATAATGTTTGAAGATTTAATAAGTGTGTAACTCCGAAAAATCTTATTCCGAAAAAGTTTGAAGTTCGAAAAATTTTAATTTCGATTTGCGTGTCAGGAATATTTTTAAATAAAATATTATTTTAATTTAAAAATTAAATAAATATGCTATGATCTTTTAAAATTAATTATAACAATAAATATAAAATTTGAAATAATTTTTTTAATTTGAAATAATCAAATTAAAATTTGACATTTAAAAATTTATATTTAAATTAATTAAAAAAATTATTCACTTGATAAGAGTTCCTAATTGATTTTTATTATTTTTAAAATCAATAAAAAGTATACGTGTAAAACGTATTTTTAACCAAAGTTTATATTTAGTTCGTAGTTTGGTGATACTTGTAAGGGCTTTCGGGTTATATCCTTTATACCCGCTAAAAATGATCTCTACTTAAGGGAAATTTGACGAAATAACCCTAAAAGGGTCTTTTTGCATATGTGGTTACCGCCTAATTTTAATTGCGATGGTGATCACATTAATTTTTTTTGACGAAAATACCCCCTTCGCGAAACGCGAAGGCCAATCGCGTTTCGCGAAAAGGAAAATGTAAAAAGTCCAGAATACTCCTTACTATTTAATATAACTTCAATTTTTTTTTCATTTTTCTTCTTCTCCTTCCGCTCTTCTCTTTCCTCTCTCTAAACGACGACGATCTTCAACGGACACCACCATGAGCACGACGAGCACGAGCACTGTAGCTACTGATACATTTGTTGTTTTTATTGTATTGTTGATCCCTTCGGTTCTGGTACTCGTTCGTTCTGATTCGATCGGTTTAGGGTTTCGGTTTTGTTTCAAATGGGGCCTCCCGTTTCGCAAAAGGACATTCCCGTATTGCGAAGGTCCATTCCAGTGTCCTTTCCCATTTTGCGAAGGTCTATCCCTTTCGTGAATTACCTTTCCCGATTCGCGAAAGGCCCTTCCCGTTTTGTGAATTACCCTTCCCGATTCGTAAAAGGCTATCCCTTTCACGAATTACCCTTCCTGTTCCGCGACTTCCCTTCCCTTTTCGCATTTAATTGAATAATTGCATGACTTCAATAGTATTATTTATCCATTCATGTTTTCTATTGCAGCCGAAGTATTCATTTTCTATAATGGAGAGTGAAAATTTGCTAATGATGGTATAATGTATTTTAATGCAATTTCAATCAAAACTTTGGATTTATCCTAAAATACTACGTTTGCCGAATTAGTTGACATCCTCTATGATAGACTTAACGTGCAAAAATATACATATGATTTAGTGCTTCAAGTCAAGTATGATATTTCGCGTATCACAAATCCTCCCCCTATTGTTATTGATCAAGATGAGGATGTGAGCACATATTTGTCACGGTTGATTTCGGGTCGCACTGTGTCACTACTGTGTGTCTCTGTAGTAGAGAAGTCTCCACTTACTCAAAAGATACCACTACTAACATACCCAACTCAAGAAAGTATACTACCACCATCACTTACTCAAAGAAGTCTACCACTTACTCAAAAAAGTATACCAGGACTTGTACCCTACGATGTCTTTGAAAGTCAAAATGAAGCAGGAGAAAACTATTCCCTCATTATGGGATATACTTACTCAGGACTTGCATGCCACTACTAGTGCGGCACCAGCAACTGCACCCATGCCTCAACGAACATCAATACCTACACCATCTAGTGCAAGAGCATCAATGGGTACACCATCTAGTGCAAGAAGAATGGGTACACCATCTAGTGTAAAAAGAGCATCAATGTGTACACCATCTAGTGCAAGAAGAGCATCAATGAGTACACCATCTAGTGTAAAAGCATCAATGACTACACCATCGACATACCCGATAGACACATCACCGACATACCCCTCATTTGCGATAGCTTTAAGTAGTGAAACCGTATTGGAAGTCGGTGCATTGTTTGATAATAAAAAAGAACTTCAACTGAGGTTATATAAATATGCAATGACTAATCATTTGAAATTCAAAGTGGAGAAGTCAAGAAAACATCTTTGGTATGTGAAATGTTTGGATGAGACATGCAAGTGGAGATTGTGTGCTGTGAAAGGTAAATTATCTGAAATGTTTGAGATTCGAAAATTCGACCAACAACACTCATGCTTAGTTTTGTCGAGGTCAGAGAAAAAAATACAAACACCATCATGGGTTATTGGGCAGTGCATGAAGAGTAAGTACATGGACCATCACCATAATCACTTGCCTAAGAAAATAATTGAAGACATGTAGACAACTTATAGGATACATTTAACTTATAATAAAGCTTGGAGGGAAAGGGAAATGACTTTAATGGCGGTGCGAGGAACGGTAGAGGATTCCTATGGAAAATTGCCATCATTTTTAAAGCCTTTTGTCGTCCTGTATTGTGCGTTGATGCCAATTTTCTTAAGCACAAAGTGAGAGGTCAACTATTGGTGGCTATTGCATTGGATGCAAATGAGCAACTATATCCTGTCGTATTTGACATTATTGATTTAGAGAATAATAACTCCTGGACTTATTTCATGCAAAAGCTGAGAGAAGATATTAGATTAGTTAATGATCTCGTCTTCGTATCCGATAGACACCCAAGCATCTCCAATGCCTTATGTGTTGTTTTTCCAGAAGTAGACCAAAATGCGTGCACATATCACATAAAGATGAATATTATGACCAAATTCAAAACTGATAAATGTCATATGAAGTTTGATTTGGCTTCTCGTGCGTACATTGTCTCCAATTTCAATTAGTTTTTTTGACAAGATTATGATTAAAGATCAAAGAATTGTTGCCTATTTGGAAGAAATTGTATTACAAAGATGGAGTAGAGCATTTTCCCCAGTAAGCGATACAATCAACTCACAATACTTTTTGGCTTCCCTACACCCGACCGAGAACTCCCCCCACCTGATTGACGAATTCTAGCCCCGACCAAGGATCCCTCGCACTCGACCGAGAGTCCGACGCCCGCGACCGAAAGACCGATACCCGCGACCGAAAGACTGACACCCGCGACCGAAAGACCGACACCCGCGATCAAAGGATCGACACCCGCGACCGAGAAAAGCAGTCATAAGACCTATTTGTTTGAGAATTTTTTTATTTATAGAAGCTACAAACTATTTTCTAAAAATAAAAAAAAATATAAAACAATTTCAAAATATTTTTGGTATATTTTCATAAATAAATATTTTACTAAGGGCATATTTTAATTTATTTTTAAATTTTAATTCCTTAAAACTGATATTTTTCAAGTACATCTCTCAATAATCATTGACATCAATCGTATGTACTAACATTTAAATATTATTCTATAATTTTGAATATAAGAAAAAAAAATATGTACATGTTTTAGAACTTAGAAAAATAATTAGTTAAATAAAATGTATTAAAACTAATTTTTCAAAATTTAAAATTTTATAGAGTTGAGACAGAAGATATAATGCAAAAGACCAAACATCAATCTAAAAAATCTTTGACCAAATATACAAACATGCTTATACATTTTTTTTTTATTAATTTTAAATAAAAAATTAATTGGAAACTCTTTCTTTAAATAAAGACTCTTTTAAATTATTTATTTTTAATTAATACAGACTTTTTTAATTAAATTATGATTTGACTATTTTATATCTTAAAAGATTATTTAAAATTTTAAAAGATTATTTAAAATTGATCATAAAAATAAGTTATTGTTTTAATTAATTTTAAAATGTTAAAATATATTTTTAATAATTTTAAATAATATTTAAAAAAAAAATTCAACACACAAATCGATATTAAAAATTTTCAAATAAAGTTTTTCCGGTAGGAATTTCCGGAAGATTACGCATGTGAATAGACTCAATGTAGTTCTAATTATTTACTTTGAGTTGATTGAATACAAGGAAAACCTTGGGTAAAAATATCACGCATTTTATCTTGTTCTTATGAAAATACAATTTCTTTCGGAACTTCAACTGACTTAATAATTGATTGAGAATTATCTAAAAGGCCTCGGGTACTTAGGAAATTTTCATGTGTAATCAGGTCCTAATTAGGGCAATTGAAGAAGTTGATCGGCTATCGAAGGTAAAAGACGAGTCACTCATGGGTAGACTCGTGACCTAGTTCACTCGCTTATGAGCTCAGGCATGTGAACCTAGTTTCTGAAAGGTCTATTGACCTATTCACTAGTGTTCAGCCCAATCCCTGAATGAGCCCATGTACAACAAGACCTAGTGATATCGATCCAATCCTTGAGTGAAGCCCATAACTAACATGGCTTGCAAGCCCAAAACAGGGTCTAAGCCCGAAATCCATGAGTAGGCCCAATGGCCCTTAGGTCAATTGTTTTAGTTTTTCATTGATTTAATCTTTTTCTTTTCATTTTATTTTAAATATGTCTTGAAAAGATTTTAAAAATAATAAAACCCTAAAAAGAAAAAAAAATATAAAATAAAAATGAAAATACTTAAATAATATTTTTTTAACCATTTTTTTTCTTATCTCATTTCAGACATGTTTGACTCTATTCTTAAAATATTTAATTTGTCATTTAAAAAAAGAAATTTGCGGGTTGATTTATTAATATTTACAAAACTAATTTGTAAGTATAATAAATTCTTAATTACACGTTAGGTTATTTTCATACTTTTTTTTTGCGTTCAAGACTTTAATTATATATTAACATAAATAATAAATTATTATTCTTAAACTTTAAGTTTTAGGATTTATTTGAGATATTTTAGATCAGATAAGAGTTGACAAAATAATCAAATTAAATATGCGTGAAATATTTTTAAAAATGATAAAAATATTAATTGTAGAGCCGTTTCTAACAAGAACATGAGACATAGCGTTGGTGTTTTTTCTCACGTATAATCAAGCATCGAACCCCTAAAGAATATCTTTTCTAAGGGCGTTATCGTATTAAACGCCAAAATATTATTTTTCCTAATATTGTGGAAAAAATTAAGTCACGACTCTTAAATTACAAACTGAATTTTAACCGAATCCCCAATTTGATTTAGTTTAATTTATAACACAACTTTGAAGAAAAATTTATATTTTATATCTATTTCCAAAATTTAAAAACCACATATTTTCGGTGCAGACATTTTAAACGCGTACAGTTTTCTAGCAATTTTGTTGGGGACGTTTGATGCTTAACTTGAAAATAATATTTTGACCATCCATTTTTTAGAAAAAATATATTTTACGCTTACAAGGGTACTAATGACCTTGATTTTTGTTTTCTTCGATGTGCGTGATATCTACGAGCTTGGTTATGTTCGGGTAGTATACCGTGTGCGTTGTGCAATTCCACTTATATACCTATTAATTTAAGTGTTAAGATTCATTAATGAGGAATGACGATCTATCCATTTTACGAACAATGTTACGTGAGATTTTAAGCATAGATTAACTATTTCTTCTACTCAACGAGCTCCCTTATCAACAAAGGAGGAGAGCATTAGTGGCGGCGATGGGAACATCCCAATTGAGAGCATTCCTTATGTTGATGTTCTTTGGATCACATTTGTCGGTAGAACACCTCTCTCTTACCTTGGAAGTCATAGACATGACATCCCTAAACACTTTTAACTAGACTCGTTGACTCGTCGTTCCCGATAAACATAACCACATCGAAGATCATATTGAATGTCTAATATATATATATATATATTAAGTACATGTATGCATATAGATGATATAGGCATCTACAAGTATATTCTGAAGTCCGTTTGAAAATAAAAGGGGAAAAATACATAATCTAACTAGTTGTTGTCTTTGAGTCTATGTTACATAGATACTAGATCGTTATCCACGTAGACTAGGAGATTCAAGCGTTATTTACAAGGTAAGAAACCCACTCAAGAAGGCTAACGATCCAACGAATATCACGAAGACACCAACAGATGTAGGGCAGAGTCAGAAACAAATGTGTAACCCTCGGGAATCTCATAGCTTAGCACGTGTGGTGTACACGTGGCAATACAGGCCCGGGGTGGCTCGAAGTTCGATGGTTTCAACTTTCGTTTCCATGTTAGACATATTTTAAAATAAAATATTATTTTCAAAAGATTTTGATAGTATCTAGCAGCTTTTTAAAATCATATGTAAAAATAATTAATTTTATTCAAATTTTAATAATTTGGGTATTTGTTATAATCAAATGACGATTTGATTTTTATGAAATCCGATTTAAATTAATTAAACATAATTAATTTAAGAAAGATTATTTATTTGAAGACAAAGTCGCCAATTGATTTTAGAGAAAAACAACAAAAAAGTGTACGTGTATAAACAAATTTTGCACTAAAATTTCGTTTAGTTCGAAGTTTGGTGATACTTGGGAAAGGGCTTCCGCGTTTCATCCTCCGTACCCGTTTTAAAAAGATCGCTACTTATAAAGTTGGCTTTTGAAAATCGGTTGTATAACATTTGAGTTTTAACCAATTAATCTTCTAGTCTTAATCATGCTTCTAGGTTTAACGTAATTTAAAGTATTGAAATATCAAAATTTAAATGTTGGTACCTGTTGCGGATGATAACTAGGGTGGAAATACCTAAATAATATCAGTCATTTTCAAAGGCATTAGTGTTTAGGAATAAACACCAAACAAGCCCTTGTTGAAATATTTTTGTGGAAATATCAAGAATATTTAAAATACATTTTCTAATTTTCGGGATTTTTAGAAAATAATTTAGAGTCCCAAAATTATAAAAATAATTTTGGATTTTGAAAAATAGAATTAAACAAGTTGTAGGACTGGAGTCCTAAGGCTTGGGTCTGATTTTTATCGGTCGGGGTCAGGAGACCCTAGTTTGGGCTCGGGAGCTCTCGGTCTAAAGTGTTAAGGACTCTCGGTCCTTGGCTAATCTTATCGGTCTTGGTGTAAAAGCCTATCGGTCCTAGACTAGCCTGAGGCTATGTTTCTCGGTTGAGGTGTATAAACCTCTCGATCCGGGGTTAACTTTGGGCTAAGTTCCTCGGTCTTTGGTCTTGGGGCAGAAATACCTAAAGAATATCAGTCATTTTCAAAGGCATTAGTGTTTAGAAATAAACACCAAACAAGCCATTGTTAAAATATTTTTGTGGAAATATCAAGAATATTTAAAATACATTTTCTAATTTTCGGGATTTTAAGAAAATGATTTAGAGTCCCAAAATTATAAAAATAATTTTGGATTTTGAAAAATAGAATTAAACAAGTTGTAGGACTAGAGTCCTAAGGCTTGGGTCTGATTTTTATTGGTCGGGGTCAGGAGACCCTAGTTTGGGCTCGGGAGCTCTCGGTCTAAGGTGTTAAGGACTCTCGGTCCTTGGCTAATCTTACCGGTCTTGGTGTAAAAGCCTATTGGTCCTAGACTAGCCAAAGGCTATGTTTCTCGGTCAAGGTGTATAAACCTCTCAATCCGGGGCTAACTTTGGGCTAAGTTTCTCGGTCCTTGGTCTTGGGAGTCTCGGTTCTGGATCTGGGATTCTCGGTCCTAGGGTTAGACCTCTTGGTCCTAGGTCTTGGGAGTCTCAGTCCTAGGTTTGGATTTCTTGGTCGTGAGTCCTAAGAGTCTTGGTCCCAAGTCAGACCTCTCGGTCTTAGGTCTGAATTTTATTGGTCCTAGGTGAGAATCCTCGGTCGGATTTTTCGGTCTTAGCTCAAAACATCGGTCCTAGATCAAAACATCGTTCCTAGGTCTCGGTCCTAACTCAAGAACATCGGTCATAGGTCTCGGTCCTAGCTTATTTTTATCGGTCTTTGGTCTCGGTCTAGATTGATGATCTTAGTTCGGATCTCTCGGTTCTAGGCTAACAAACCTCGGTCCTCAAGAATATAAGGATTTAATTTTTTAAATTCATTTTTTAGCTTTGATTCTTTGATCCAAGAGCTTGAGTAGCTTCACAAATCTCCAAGAACATGTTGATCATCATCTCAATGAATAAATCGACATGGATGATGATCAATTTTTTCAAAACAGTTCATGATAAAAAATTGGGTTTTTGAATTTAATGGTGTATTGAAGTGTAAGGAGTTATCCATTAGCTTCCTTATACCACATATACTTGATTGGTACCAAAACAAGAACACTAACTGTTCGTTTGACCAAATTAAGAACTCAAAATTTTCATTTATTTTTGAAATTTTGATAAAAAAAAAATGATTAGGATGGATCAAACATAATCCAAATAGTTGTCCAACATCATTACAATAATGTTGGGAAGCTTTCTAGGCCATGATTCGATCGAAATAACAAAAATAGAAAACTCGTTTTTTTTATTTATTTTGAAATTCAAATTTGGGTTTTTGTTATTTAGATCGATTGATCGGTTCTATCCTATCCAGATAGTGTATAAATCATCTAGAGATGAATTCTCAACCATAAAACACCATAAATAACAAGCATACAAGGTTATGCAATTTGAAATATAAAAATTTCAAATTCAAACTATAAGTATGAATTAAAGGTTGATTGGAACCTTACCACGGATTGGAGAGCACACCTTGATCCTTAGGGAAGCTTTTTGGATGCACAAATCCAATCTTTAGGGCGTTAAATAGAAAATTCAAAAAATCTGAAAATTTGAAGCTTTTATGGAGGATTTTGATTTTCTTTGGTTTGAGGATTCTGTGCTGGTAGGTTGGCTTCATAATGACTTGAGGGGGGTATTTATACTCATCCTAGGTCAGTTGGGGAAGCTTAGTGACTTGAATCGGCCGAAATCTATTAATAGGGGTGACTCATCCCTATTTTATAGGGAGAAATTATCACCATCGTAGGGTGATCATTTCAAGCTTTAAATGAGCCTAAATAGTGGATTGTGGAGGAAGTTCCAAAAAGGAGAAATCATCAACGGTTGTTCAAGCTTATCTAGACGACGGTCGCATTGGAGACGAAGGTGACGCTCAAAACAATGTCATTTTGAGCGCTTTCTAGCATCCTGTTGGCATTCCGTTGGCGTTCCATCAGATGTTGGTGTTCCGTTAGCATCCTGGCTAACGGGGAGTTAGCCGTTCTGTTGTGGCTTGGGTGCACGTTGCTTTGGCTACAACCGGCTACGAGACATCCTCCTAGGAGTTAGATGAAAATTTAGCGCTGATCCGATTGTCCTGGCGTGCGCTGCAATCGATTTTCTTGGTTTCGGCCACACAGGATCACGGTTTTATATTTATTTTAAAATCTTATGGGTTTATTTGAAATTAATTTTTCTTTCACCCTTTTGAATTTAATTTTGATCTTTTCAAATACACAAAATATAAAAATAAATATAGAAAATATTTTACCAATTTATTTTATTTTATTTTATTTTGTATATTTTTAGGATTTAAATAAATAATTCTCTTTAGATGAAATAGATACAACATTTCATTAAAATTATTTATTTTTGTATTTTAATTTTTTTAAAATTATTTTGAGACATTACGGGTACAACTTTTATTTTTTATTTTGACCTTAACCCTTAATTAATTTGATTAATTAACACATTAATTACAATTAATTGTTTTAAATAGGTTTTTGACCATGTGGTTAATTATTTTGATCTTATTTATTTAAAAATAATTAAAAAAAATTATTTTAACGTTATAAATTGGTGTATATATTTTTAGTGCTTACAAAAGGACTAGACAAACGTTGAATGACTTTGATTAAATTTATATCTTCGTTTTTTATGTTATTTTCCCTTTTCGAGTGACTTGTAAAGTGAGAAAAGAGGGTGCATGCTATAAATATTTATCTCAAATTGAAATACAACACTCTTGTTTCTTAAATTAAAATAAATCGAAAAAATTGGACGCTTATTACGATTAGGACACATTCGTGCTTAAGGGTGACACTGATTGTCCCCACTACTTGTTTTGAATTCACTCTTCTCGTTGATTCCACAAATTGAACATTTTGTAACCACGATTTGTACACGAGATTTCAACACATGAAGTTTCATCCGAAAAATATTTAATACGGAACCAATATCGCAACCCGCTTCACTTACTATCACTTATTACTTTGTACACTATCTCCGAGCGACATAAATAAGACTTTAACGAGAAGATGTCCATGCTTCTCATATGCATGAAGTATATACTCACTCATACCCCTATTCAAACAAATCTTTTGGTTATTGCCACTAGTAGACCAACTAACCCACCTAAGCCCAATGTATGAGCCACTCGTTCGCCACATTACCTTAAAGATGATGTACTGGTTGAATCATGGTAAGCCTTGGATGAAGAGGAAGCTCGGGAAGCTGCTCTTGAGATACTAAGGCTACAACATATCTAAGAAGGTAAGAAAGTCGTGGTTGAAGAACCGAAAAATAATGAACCGACATATAGGGCATGCCTCAAGGATAGAATACGAGTGCCAAAACTGAACATGCTCTAAATATAGAAACCTCATCACCTTTTAGAGCACCACAAGATACATCGTCACTACTCATCTCGATGCCATCGGTACAGCTAACTAGTTAGAACGACAAACTAGCGCAATTCAAAGCTTCTTAGATCAAAATTAAAGCGCAGATTGATGTCATAAATAAATAGAAGTCAACACACGAAGCTCAGAGTTGGAAATTTAGGTTAGAGGCAGGTAAGAAGGTTGTAGTTCCCATGGAATAAAACTATTGCATCTCTCTAAATATGCCTATAAACACTCATTTTTAACACTCAAATTTATAACCATTTAAAATTCTGAGCCACCAAAGTTTTTATTTTATAAAATTTCTAACAAGATCCTTGCATAGGATTAGGGATAAATAATTAATTCAGAAACGAAATTACATTTAACATGTTTCCAATTAATTAAATATATAACATTTTAATAAAATATATATATATATATATATAACTATACAAATAAATATATATATATATATATATATATATAATCTAAAACAAGCAAAAATAAAAATAAAAAGAATAAAATCCAAAAACAAATAATAATAATAGTAGCAATAAAATAAAACTAAATAAAAAATCCACTTAAACGCAGCTGGTTTTAGTAGCGTGAAATTATTGGATGGGTAAGATGTTCACCTAAACTAGGACAAAAACTCTTCGGTTATCTTGTGTACCTGGTCTTTAAACTATAGTGACATGAGATTAATACACTGTATTTGTCAATTCGGAAAATATTGAAAACATTTTGTCTGAACCACGTAGTTGGTCATCATACTATATTAGTATGAGAATACTATATTAGTATGAGATTAATACACCATTTTTGTCAGTCGTAAAGATGACGTGAACCTGATGTAGTATTTC
The DNA here is from genome assembly GCF_907164915.1 of Impatiens glandulifera. Taxonomy (NCBI): domain Eukaryota; kingdom Viridiplantae; phylum Streptophyta; class Magnoliopsida; order Ericales; family Balsaminaceae; genus Impatiens; species Impatiens glandulifera. The sequence goes on from NC_061863.1 coordinate 8,913,946, forward strand.
GTAATGTCTCGATATCATACCCCAAATGAGACATTTGTTTCACCAGCCACACCTTAGTCAAATTTCACAGATGAAGCAAGACAAACATATTTAAAGATCAGAACATTCCGATGAGATGCCCAACGAGTACCAGAATTAGGGTATCGTCGATCATGTTATCGACATATTTTATCTATTCGACCTTTCAACGCTTTTCCAAATAAATAAAAATAAATCCGAGAAAAATTATAAATTAGGTTGTTTATAGATGTGATGACTATTTTATCATACTTGGACATGAGTTTTCCAAAACTCAATTGTCATTTCCAAACGAATATGTTCTCTAAAAAGTCTCATATGGGCTCATTACACGTGATTAAAATAAATAATTAGTTTGGAAATGATATTGTATCCATTGATTCCCAAAATAATTAAAATCCAAACTAATTTTGAATAAAACCTAAATATATAAATAAAAAGTAATGATATATACAGAACTCTTATATAACACTTTCATACAACACCTACCTCATTTGGTAAGAAAGAGAAAATATTTTCTCTCTTATATTTTTTTAAGATATATTTTCTCTTTCTTACTAAATGAGATATGTGTTGTATAAATGTGTTGTATATATCATTAATTATAAATAAATAAACTAGATTGGAAAGATATCTAGAATTTAGCTTGTTTTTATTTGCTGTCTACTAAATATCTAGAATATATCTTGATTTTAATTTGTTTCCTAATAAATATATAAAATTTATCTTAATTTTAATTGTTGTCTTACATGATTTAAAGAAAAATAGAGCGACAAGGATGACATGGACGTCATATATTATTTCTCTAAAGGATCTAGGAAGAGGCGAATCTATGTATGGGCTCGGGTGGGCTATGTATGGGCTCAGCCCACCCTGAAAAATAAAACAAATAAGAAAAAATTACGGTAAAAATATGACATAACCCCCTAATTTCTTACATTTTCAATTTAAATCACTATTTTCTTATTTAATTCATAGAAAATGAGAGCAAAACCTACTTTTATCCACTCATTTTATTCATAGTTTTATATTATTATTTTCAGTCCACCCCAAATTATTTTCAAGCTCACCTCAACTCGAATTCATAGATTCGTCATTGGATTAAAAACACATAATTTAACTTAATAGGACGGTAGAAGCTTTTGAGAGTTGTTAAAAACAGACCCCTAGGTCAAAATAAATGGGGAAGAAAAAAGAGAGACCCTCCAATAATCCTCAAAAAAAACCCGATTTTTCAATTTTTTCTTGTTCAAAGCAATAAAGTTTGTCTCCTTGATTTTTTCAATAATGTTGGCTCGTTTCTGCTTAGAGTTTGTTACTATGATCTTCTATAACCATGGTAATGTCCTAATTTTTTAATTTATTATTTATAAGCCTAACTTTATATAATAATTATATTGGAATTTTTGAATAATAATGTGCATATGATTGATATTTTTAAAATTGATTGCATATTGTAATTGCGTGAGCGATTGTAAAACTTTACGTTTTTTTAGATTTCATCAATTCAACTTTATTTAAAAACGCCTAGATTTTGAAAAATATTTTTTATTTGATTTGATTGTGTTCTTGGGCCATTGTTTGAGGATAAAGGCTCAAGAAAACTTGATTTGTGTATGTAATAGAAAGTGTTTTCATCCCCTAAAAATGGGATCTTTAGAGTTTTAAAATTTTTAGTTTAGGGTGATTTTTTTGTCACTAGGTGTTCTTGTCCAAGAACAATTGACCACAAAGTAGGTGTCCGACCATGGACCTTAGCCATGACCTGGTTTTCTCATCCACGATCGTCATGCTTTGAAAGACTATTTTATGATGTTTGCATGCTAAACTTGATTTAGCTTATTATACACGTGTAACTTGTGTTATCTTCATGTCACTTTCATTTTATATATATATATATATATATATATATATATATATTTATTGTGTATTACAAGTGTCGCATTGGGTGTAATCTTTTTAGCAATATTTTTTGAGAATTAGCTCGTGTTCATGATAAACAGTCGAATGTCCATCGAACGTCTTAGGGCAAAAACATAAAACTAACTAAATGGTAAAGTGTGAAAACATATTTAAAACTTGTGAAAATGTTTCTAAAAATTACAAAAAGTGTAAGGTAGAGATCATCACTTAATGAGCACTTGAGACATAGCGCTGATGTATTTTTTCACGTCTAACCAAGCACCAAACTTATTTGAAAGAATCTTTAGTTCTTGGTATTTTTACACCAATTTTATCTTTTCATAATTTTGCGAGAAAATTGGATATCTCTTTATCGGAAATTATTTTTAAATCGTAAAAAGTTAAAAGAAAATTTTGGTTAATCAACTCATCTTTCTTTGTGTGTGGATTGGTCAAGATTATGTTGTATCCTTGTGAAATAAGAATAAATGAAATGAAATGAAAAGAAAAGCCACACATCTTTATTGATATTTTTCAACTTTAAATTACCATAAACAAAGAAATAATTAAACTACCTAAATTTAAGTAAATAACTTAGGAATAAAAATTTTAATCATAACTACTAATACTATCCACTAACACTACCCACTAACAATACTAATTAAAATAAATAAACCTCTAAATGACTAAATCAATACTAACTTATTTAATCTAAAGCAAATAACTGTCAATAGAATATTTTTTTCTAACATATCCTCCTTTAAACTAATATGCATTAGCATTTAGTTTAGTGTAATCCATAACTCCAATCGATCTTCTCTACCTCTGAAACACACTTGTCCTCAATGGTTTTGTTATCAAATCAGCCAATTGATCATCACTCCTGCAATGAATGATTTCTAACAACTTATTTTTTGAAAGATCTCGAATGAAATGATCTCGAATGAAATGATATCGAATATTAATATGTTTGCTTTTTCCATGTAAAACTGTATTTTTAGATAATTTAATAGTAGAAGCATTATCATAGAATAATTTCAAACACTTTTGTTTGGAATGATTAAGTGTTTCAAGAATTATTTTCATTCAAATTCCTTGACACACACTAGAAGCAGCAGCCACATATTTCGCCTCTGTGGTTGAAAGTGTTACAATTGGTTGTTTCTTCGAAACTCATGCTACATCACTTTTTTCCATCATAAATACATATCTTGAAGTACTTTTCCAATCATCAAAGTTACCAGCATAATTGCTATCTATAAAACCATTTAGATCTTCTTCCACAATTCCTTTGTAGTAGAAAATACTAGTAGCAATAGTTCTCTTCAAATATCGAAATATCCTCGTAGTTCTGTAGGTCTCTCCATATACCTACTAGCAATACACACTTCATACAAGATATCAAGTCTAATAGAAGTTAGATATTTAAGGCTACCAATCATTTGCTTGTAATATGTATTGTCAATCTCTTTACCTCCTTCATTCTTGGTTATCTTTGTACCTAGAAGTATTGGATTAAGGACATAGTTGTATTCAGCCATACCAAATTTCTCTAGCAGCTCAGTTACATATTTCTGTTGTCCAATAAATATTTCAGTTTTAGTTTGAGCCACTTCAACTCCTAAGAAAAACTTTATTTTTCTTAGGTTTATCGTCTCAAACTCTAGCATTAATGATTACATAATGTTTTTATAAGAAATTCATCATTCCCTCTAATAATGAGATCATCTACATAAATGCTAATAATAACAATATCAATGTTACCAATAGTTTTGATAAATAATGTAGGTTCATATGGACATCTCTCGAACCCCTTTTGGATAAAGTATGTGTCAATTCGACTATACCATGCCACATGAGCTTGTTTCAAGCCATATAAGGCTTTCTTTAATTTGTACACCTTATGTTCTTCCCCTTTTTCTTGAATCCTTTGGGCTGCTCAACATATACTTCTTCATTTAAACTACCATTCAGAAAAGCACTTTTCACATTCATTTAAAAGATATTTCAAGTATTCATGGAGGCTTTTTCAAGGGTGAAAGGGGAGTAAGGCAAGGAGAACCTATATCTCCGTACCTATTCGTCTTAATAATGGAAATTCTTGACTGCATTTTAAAAATGCTTCTGAAAAGTCATCATTTCAAATTTCACTCGTACTGCAAAGAAGAAGCAATAACCCATATATGTTTTACAGATGATCTATTTTTTGTGGCTTATGCAGATGTTGAATCTGTTAGTATAATCAAAGAATCTCTAACAATCTTTTCGAGTATTACAGGTCTATACATCAATGAGGACAAAAGTCAGGCTTTCTATAGAGGGGTTAATGAAGAAATGAAAGAAAACATATTCAATATTATGGGAATCAAGGAAGGTGAACTACTAGTGAAATACCTTGGAGTACCCCTATCATCAAAACAACTCCGATACAATCACTTCAAACAACTGGTAGAAAAGGTTAGAAATTCTGTCTTGGGTTGGGCTACGAAAAAACTGTCTTATGCAGGTAGAATCGAGCTCGTTAAAAGAGTCATCTTTGGAATTATTGGCTACTGGGCACAACAGATAGTCATCCCAAAGAAAGTAATGGCTAAACTTGATAGAATCATGAGATACTACATCTGGGGAACGCAAGGTAGAGGAGGAAAAAAAGTCAAATGAGAGGATGTTTGCACTCGTATAGAAGAAGGCGAACTAGGAATAAAAAGTTGTGTTGAATGGAACAAAACCCTCACCATAAAGAGCTTATGGGAGTTGGAGCAAAAAGCGGACTCCCTATGAGTCAAATGGATGCATACAAGATTTATGAAAGAAGAACAGAGTATTTGGACACGAAGCATCAATGAAAGAATGACATGGTAATTGAAGAAAATCCTAAAAACAAGAAAAGATGCCTTTCAAATAGTGAAAACCACAATTGGAAATGAAAGAGGGGTACTATTCTGGCATGATCCTTGGCTGGATAATATTCTCATTATATTCAAAGAAGAAATGCAAGGAAACGGAGTTAGAAGATAATACATCAAGTACTCATTTAGAGACGTCTATGAAGGTAAATGTGATTCACTTTTGAGGCGTATTCCAGAAGGTGATAGAATTCTAAACCTAATGAGGCTGAAGCAACTCAATGAAAGTAATGATGAAATATGTTGGAAAACAGAAAGCAATGAGAAGTTTATTATAAGAAAGGCATGGGAAAAGGTTAGAATAAGAGGACATGAGGTAGATTGGCATAATGTTGTATGGTCTCCAAAGATTATTCCTCGTCACCAATTTATTCTCTGGCTGGTATACAAGAAAATGTTGACAACAAAAGACATAATTCGAAAATACATAAATATTCTTGATATCAACTGTGTCCTATGTTCGGGAGTTGAAGAAAACATAAACCATTTATTTGGGGAATGCTCTTTTGTAATACAAATTTGGAGGATGTATGCTGCAAACATGAACATCATCAACTTTACAGGAATATGGGAAGAAATCCAAGAGTGGGTGAAGAATAAAGAAAAAGGAAGATCTTTCTATGTAAGTATGTTGAAATGCTACTTTGGAACAATAATCTACAATATCTAGAAAGAAAGAAATTCAAGAACTCATAGTGGAAGAAGTAGAATCGCTGAAGATACGTGGAGAGATATAACTTCAGATGGAATGCACTCATTCAATCCTAGAGAGGAATCGAAAAGAATGAAGATAATAGAAAGCTCTGCCAGATATGAGATATTTCGTTTGAGAAGGTCACAAGTAGTATAAAAGTAAAAACGATGTATGCGCTAATTGATTATTGTTATTGTTTGTAATTCAATTATTATTTCATTGTCAAATCTAGAAATTGTCTAGATCTGATCTTAAACTTTTATATTTTTTTCCCTCTTTTGGGTTTTTTTAATGAAATGGCACTATAAGTTGTTTCCCAAAAAAATAAAATAAAAGATATTCCAACTATTTGGATCTGCCATTGCTATTATCATCCTAATTGTATCCCATCTTGCAACAGGGGAAAATACCTCTGTATAATTAATTCCATATTGTTGAGCATATCCTTTCTCCACAAGTCTGGCCTTTAACTTGTCAATATCACCACACTCATTGAGCTTTGTCTTAAACATCCATTTAACTCCAATGCTTTTAGCTCTTTGAGGTAGATTCATTAGTGTACAAGTATCATTTTTTTCTATGGAAGATATTTCTTGTTTCATAGCTTCCATCAATTTTGAATTCTCAGTTGCTTCTTCAAAAGAAATAGGATCTGTGTGAGCATACATAACAATCTCTTCTCCATCTTCATCTATTTCACCGTCACTAGTTACATAGTCTCTCAACCAACTAGGAGCCCTCCTATTTAGTCTTCTTCTTCTTTCAGTTATTGGGGTGACTATGTTAGTTGGTGCATCAATTTCTTCATTTCCTAGTTGGTTTGATGTTGATGCATCTTGTTGAATGACTTCTCTGTATTCTAAAATAATTGTTGTTTCTTCTGTATTCTCACTGCCATCACTAAGATAAGATAGTGATCTTTCCATTCAAGTTTTTGACCTTTGTCAACCTCATTTTCTTTCTAATTCCAGTACTCATTTTATTCAAATATCACATCTCTACTCACTATCACTTTCTTAGATATAGGATCTCATATAGTTTATAGGTTTTGGACTCCTTACTTAGACCAAGTAATATACATACATGACTCTTATCATCCAATTTTGTCTTATTTTGGTCAGGTATATGTACATGACTCAATCACCCAATTATCCTAAAGTGTTCCACTGAAGGTTTAGAACCACAGGTGTCTTGTCTTCCAAAGCTGTTGTATAACTTCGATTCATCACATGAACACTCCATTGTACTGAATCTGCCAAAAACTTCTTGGTAGATTTTTGTTAGCCAACATACTTCTTACAACATTCATAATGGTGCGGTTCCTTTTTTCCACTACTCCATTTTGCTGTGGCGTGAATGAAGCTGTGAGTTGTCTCTTAATTCCTTTTGTTTTAAAAAATGTTTCAAATTCTTTTGATGTGAACTCACCCCTGTCACTTCTTAAACATGCTACATTTTCTTTGCATTTTCTTTCAATGCTAACTATGAAATCCTTAAAATATTCAAATACTTCTGATTTTCCAGCCATAAAATAAATCCACATCTTTCTACTATAATAATCAATAATAAAAAAAGTACATTTTTTCATTGGTAGATGCTGGATTTATAGGTCCACACAAATTAGTGGAATAAGTTGCAGTTTTCTCTTGCTCCTCCATGTGCTCTTTTTTATCATCTTGTGTCTTTGCTACTTTTCCACAAGACAATCACCACATCTTTTTTCCGGTTCTCTAATCTCTGGAAATCTATTTACCATTCTCTTTGAATGCATTCTCTGAAGACTATTGTATTAAGATGTCCAAATCTGTAGTGCCACATATATGAATCATTTTCAGAAGACCTTACACTAGGAGCATAATTGATAGAGGGTCTTCTTGGAGTAGAGTTAACAGAGGATTCCGAGCTAACTTGAAAATGTTGTTTGGATGGATCGTAATTAGAAGATCGTGCTATTTGTGTAGAAGAAAAACTAAACAACCTATTTTTCATCATTTTTGTAGACAAAATTAGCCCATCCCGACAATAAAACACCTTACACTTCCCTTCCTCAAATAACACACTTGTTCCTTTCTCTTGAATTTGTCCTACACTTAGAAGATGGTTTCTAGATTCTGGAACATAATAGACATTTGAGATAAATTGATATATATCTCCAATCTTCATTCTAACATTTCCTCTTCCTCTAACATCCAGGTGCACATTATTTCCCAATCGAACAGTGTATTCAAAGCTTTGATCAAGCTTCTCAAACCACCTTTTTTTACCACACGTGTGGTTAGAACAGCCAGAGTCTATATACCACACTCCACTTCTTTGCATTTCCTTTGGTTCTACTAAAGCCATCAACAAGATTTCTTCCTTCTCCTCTTCTGCGTAATTAATCTTCTCTTTCCACTTGGGGCATTCTGACCGATAGTTCCCTAGTTGATGACAATTGTAGCATTCGACTAAGGCCCGATCATATGGTCTTCCCCTGCCTTTGCCTCTATAATGTGGATCTTCCTCTACCCCTACTGCTCACATCAGCTCTCATGACTTGTTCTTCTTCTTTAGCTTTCAGAAATTTCTGTTCATGAACTTGTAGGGAGCTTTGTACTTCATCCACACTCATGTTTCTAGTGTCTCTAGCTTCCTCAATAGAAACAACCACATAAGTAAATACATTTGTCAAAGTTCTTAAAACTTTTTCAACAATGACAGAGTCCGTAACCTGTTCTCCATTGCTACGCATCATGTTAGCAATACCCAAAATTTTTGAGAAATAGTTTTTAATGGCTTCACCATTCTTCATTTCCAAGACCCTGAATTCTATTCTGAACGCATTCAACAGAGACCTTTTCACTCTTTCATTTCCTCCATATTTGCCTTGATACCAAATGGATTTCGCAGAGCTTCTGTCTAACACCTGTGTAGCCCTGTCTAGCGCCAAAAACAAATAATGTTTTACCTTGTAATATTTTGTCTGGGCTTCTTCAAATTTCGCTTGTTGTTGTCAATCAAGAACATTCGCTCTTTCTGGTTGTTCAACTCCATCTTCAACAAGGCTCCACAGATTCTTTGACCTAAGAAAGTTCTCCATCATTTTGCTCAAATGGTCATAGGACTGACCATTAAAAGCTAGAATCTTCGACAAAGTTTTTCTTTCCTCACTCATTTTCTTTGTTTAAAGAATTTATTTCTCTCCAATGTCACTCACTCGGTGCTTTTAACTTTCACTTGCTCTGATACCAAATGTGAAATAAGAATAAATGAAATGAAAAGTCGCACATCTTTATTGATATGTTTCAGCACTACTAATTAAAATAAATAAACATCTAAATGACCAAGTCAAGACTAACTTATTAAACATAAAGCAAATAACTGTCAATAGAATATTTTTTTCTAATTTCCCCATTGAACCTTCTTAGTGCTATCACAATTTCTACAAAAATATATGGAGAGACCAAAATAAAGATTTTATTTGGAATATGATAGGTATTACCATGGTATGAAAAAAAGATCCCAAATATCTGATCCTAAATTTATAATTTCAATGTTTAATATTTGTTTACCCACCTAACTAGCTAGACATGAAAATAAATCAGGTAAGAACCGAACTTACTTTGAAAAATAGGATACCTAAAAATACCTGAGGTGATCAGTTCGGAATAAGTTGATATCCGAGACCCAAACCCAATTTCTTTAAAAATTTACAATCTCTGACAAGTTATATATATTTTGACCCATTTTACTTAATTTTGACTCATAAACATACATTTTTAACTGTTTAACCTTTTTTTGTTTAAGTTAATTATGCCAGTTAAATAACCGATGTTAATAAATAAAAATAACTATTATAATATTTTCTAATTACCCTTTTTGTTTGACCAGCTCGAAGCTCGGTTTGAACGTTTTTTTTAAAAAAAAACTATGTTTTGTACCATATATTAGTGTGGCGTTGATTTAGATTAAATAATATTTTATAATATTTTTAATTATGTATATATTAACAAATTTAATAACATTGTTCTTAAAACTTCAATTTAAGATATTTCCAACCTATAATTTCTAAAATGGATTTTGATCGAGTTTGTATTAGAAGAGATTGTCAAATTGCAAGTGTGAAGGAGATCAAGGATGGTGATTGGAATATTCTTCTAGGGCAAATTCCAGAAGGTGTTAGGATTCTTGAGGTTGTTAATTGTTTTCTTACTCATGATCATAAATGGAAGGTGGAAATCAATGGTAAGTTCAAATCGAGTCTAACATGGGACGATATTCAGGTGAGGGTGAGGGAGCAAACTATTATTTGGTCTTCTTTGGTGTGGTCCTTAAAAATCATATATCGACATCAAATTATTGTTGAATTATGGAGCCTACACTTATAATACACTCTATAATAGTTAATTAGAGTTTATTGGGTTTGTATTTAGGTTTGGGCTTGGGCCTAACCAAAAATTATTTAGGTTTTACTATTTGAATGTTTACCCTATAAATATGTTATTATTAAGAGTTTATATTGACGAGATAGAATTCTAGATAGATAAAGTGTAAGGCAAAAAACTATGTATTTCTTTTTTTTCTTCATAGTGAAATCTGGTGGCAGATCAAGTGGACGTATTTCATTTGAGTGAACCACTATAAAGCTATGTCTTCTTATGTTATTCTTTTCTTGAGTTTTTTACATATTGTTTCAAGTAGGTCAAATTTGGGGGATTCAAATCCTAACATCTGGTATCAGAGTTGTAGGCTAGATCGAAGCATTGGATACGATGGCAAGCGAGAACATTATAAGAAACGAGATTGGAAGATTTAATGGAATAAATTATACATTCTAAAGGATGCATATTAAGGATTATCTCTGTGAGAAGAAGCTTCGTGTTCATTTGAGTGAGAAACTAGAGAAGATGGATAAAACTGAATGAAAACTCTTTGATAGACAGATTTTGGGAGTTGTTCGATTGACGCTAGCCAAAACTGTTGCTCACAACGTAACAAAGGAGAAGATCATCATGAGTCTGATGAAAGTTCTCTCTGATATGTTTTGGAAACTATATTCCAACAACAATGTACATTTAATGAAAATACTCTTCAATTTTATAATGGTTGATGGTACTTCTATCACTACAATTGTGAATCAACTCGTATATGTTGAGATTGATTTTGGGGATGAAGTTATTGTCCTGATTTTGTTAGCATCTCTACAAAATATCTGAGAATCTATGAAGGCAACAATTAGTAACTTTGTTGGAAATTATAAATTGAAATTTATTGGAGTTAGAGATCATATGTTTGCTAAAGAGGTTCGTAAAATTGATTCTGGTGAAACGTTCAAGGGTTCTGCTCTGAATGCTGAAAACAGAGGCATAAGTAATGATAGAAATTTCAACCGAGGTAAGAGCAGATCTATATCGAGGAATAGGAGGAGTCAGTCTAAGCCTGGGTAGACATTTAATTGCTAGAATTGTGATAAGTAGTGTCACTTGAAGAGGAACTACAAAACACCAAAGAAAAATGGTGATGATAAAAACAATGTAGCCAACGCAATTATAGAAATTGTCACTGATGCGTTACTTATGTCTATTAAAAGCCCGAGAGATTCATGGGTTTTGGATTTATGAGCGTCTTTTCACACCACTGCCCATAAAGAATTAATGGAGAATTATGTGGCTGAAAACTGTGAAAAAGTTTATCTCGTAAATAGTGAGGCACTGAATATTATTGACATTTGGGGACATCAAATTGAAGATGACAAACTGTTCTGTTTGAACGATTAATAAGGTGAGACACATTCTAGATTTTAATGTGTAATCTGATTTCTGTTATAACTTGAGGAAGAAGGTCACAATTTCAGTTGTGGAAATAATGCATGGAATATGACTAAAGGATTAATAGTTGTTGCTCGGGATCATAGAACTGGAATGTTATACACGACTTCAACATGTAGAGAAACAGTTATTGTAGTTGATGACTCGAAGAACAATGAGTTATGACATTGCAGGTTAGGTCATATGAACAAAACAATGAAAATTCTTTTGAAGAATTGTCAGATTCAAGAATTGAAGTCTGTTTAACATAAGTTATGTGAAAACTGCATTACCGGAAAACAGATTCTGGTGAATTTCATAAAGATTGAAAAGGAGTTCGAGAAAGAATGGGTAGAGTTGGTACACACTGATGTGTGGGGACCTGCACATATTTTTTCTATTGGTAGATCACACTACTACGTGACATTTATAAATGATTCGACGAGAAAGGTATGGGTATATTTTTTGAAGAACAAATCTGATGTATTTGTGATTTTCAAAAAGTGGAAGGCTTTGGTTGAAAATAAAACAAATCAGAAGGTCAAATGCTTGAGATCCGACAAAGGAGGTGATTACATCAGTTCAAATTTCAGAGAATATTGTGATGTAAATAAGATCAGTATTGTGAAGACTATTTCACAAACACCTCAAGAGAATGGAGTAGCTGAACGGATGAATCGAACATTGAACGAGTGTACTAGAAGCATGAGATTGCATGTTGTGCTGCCTAAAACCTTCTAGGCAGAAGCTATCAATATTATTTTCTACTTGATCAATATAGGATCCTTTGATCAACATAGGATCCTTTGTTCTTCTTGAATTTATAATTCCTGAAGAAGCCTGGAGCTATAAAAAGGTAAATATTTCTTATTTGAAAGTGTTTAGTTGTTTATCATATGTTCATATTAATGAATGTGATAGGAGAAAACTTGATCCAAAGTCTAATAAATGTTTTTTATTAGTTATGGTGATATCAAGTTTGGTTATTATTTCTGGGATAATCAAAATTGGAAGATTATTCGTAGAAGAAACGTTATCTTCAATGAACATGTTCTCTAAAAAGATTGTGTTGGGAAGACATCAGATGGTGATTTCAAATTAGAAGAGACTAGTACGGTCGATTTGAGAGATTTTTTCTGCTGAATATATACCGATTGTCGAAGAAGACCAATGTGTTGTTGAAGATGAAATCGTTGAGAATGTGGCCCCAACGACAAATCAACAAACACCGGTTATATAGTTGAGAAGATCGTCAAGAAATCAAAAACTAGTCGAGAGGTGGTTCCCATCTCTGAACTATATCTTGTTGACAAATAGAGGTGAAATGAATGATACGAGGAAACAATACAATCTGATGAATCAGTTAAGTGGGGGTCTGCAATGAAAGATAAATGAACTCTTTAAAGAGCTACCAAAGGGAAATAAAGACATTCACAACAAATGGATCTTTAGGATTAAATAAGACCATGATAAAATAATGAGGTACAAATAAAGGTTAGTTGTGAAAAGAATTCAATAGAAATAAGGTATTAACTACAATGAGATCTTCTCTCTAATAGTCAAATTGATGACAATCAAAACTATTTTGAGTTTAGTTGTGAAAGAAGACCTTCATCTTCACAAATGGATGTCAAAACTATTTTTGATTTGGATGAAGAGAATTACATGCGAGAACCACAATTCTTTGAAATCAAAGAAAAAGATGAGTTTGTGTGTAAACTTCAGAAAAGTCTGTATAGTTAAAAATAGGCTCAAAGGCAATGGTACAAGAAGTTCGATAGCTCATGAAACTTAACAATTTTTTGAGGTGTGAAGTTAATCATTGTTGTTATATCAAGAGGTTTTATAAATCGTATATTATTCTTCTTCTCTATGTTGATGACATGTTGATTGATGGAGCAAGCTTGTATGAGATTAACAAGCTAAAGAAAGAGCTGTCTGAAAAGTTTGCAATGAATGATATAGGTGTTGCAAAATAAATCATTGGGATGAGAATTTTTAGAGATAAATAAGTTCTCAAACTTTCACAAGAAGAATATGTGAAAAAAGTTCTTAGCAGATTCAACTTGTACAATACAAAAATAGTTACTACCCCCTTAGATAGTTAATTCAAACTATCTAAAGATCAATCGCCTTTAATAGTGGATGAGAAAAATTACATGGACACCGTTATGTATGCCTCTATCATTGATTGTATTATGTATGGGATGATTTGCACACGACTAGACATAGCACATGTAGTGGGAGTTATTAAAAGATTCATGAGCAATCCGGGTAGACAACATTGAGAAGTATTAAAGTGGATACTTAAGAGGAAGTAAGAGTCTCGCTTTGTGTTTTCGAAAGTCTGATATAAGTTTGGAAGGATATGTTGATGTTGACAATGGTGGTGACGTTGATAGTTAAAATAGCATTATATGGTACATCTATACTTTGGGAGGTACTACAATTAGTTGGGTTTTAAAACTGCAGAAGATTGTTACTCTTTCTAGTTGTGAGGCAGAGTATGTTGCTGTGACAGATGCTGCTAAGAAGATGATGTGGTTGCAACCATTTTTGCGAGAATTGGGTTAAGACTACGAGGGAAGTGTGTTGCGATGCGACAATTAGAGTGTCATTCATTTGACAAAGAATCTTGTTTATCATGGAAGAACAAAGCATATACAGGTTTATTATCATTTCATCCGATCAACCTTAGATGATGGAGTGTTAGCTCTTGAGAAGATTTTCGGGAGTGAGAATTCAGCTGATATGCTGACCAAAGTTGTGACAAATAAGAAACATAAGTTGATTGCAATTTCAGTTGGTCTTCTTCGTTAAGACACCAGATGGAAGCCGCTACCGATTGAGAGATGATGAAGTTAGTCTCCAAGTGGGAGATTGTTGAGTTATGGAGTTTACACTTATAATAAACTCTGTAATAGTTAATTAGAGTTTATTGGGTTTGTATTTAGGCTTGAGTCTGACCAAGAGTTACTTAGGTTTTATTATCTGAATTTTTACCCTATAAATATGTTATTATTAAGGGTTTACATTGATGAGATAGAATTCTATAGAGATAAAGTGTGAGACAAATTAAAACTCTTTGTTTTTTTTTGTTCTTCATGGTGAAATTAGGTGGACTGAAGTGGACGTAGCTCATTTGAGTGACCCACTATAAATCTGTGTCTTTTTGTGTTCTTCTTTTCTTGCGTTTTTACAAATTGTTTCAAGCAAGTCAGATTTGGGGATCCAAATCCTAATAGTTATTCATGATGATTCCAAACACATGATGTGTGTTATGTACTGGTGGGGAAGAATTGATCGATAGCTCGCATCTTTGGAGACCACCTGTATGCAACTATAGTATGGAGCAAATTTTTAAATTTATGAGACTTAAGTAGATTTCTAACATGTTGGCTTCAAATTAAGGCCAAGAGTATGATGTTTATTGCCAATGTTATTAAGTGTGATTTTGGAGCCATTGTCTATCAACTATGGGTGGAAAGGAAAGAACGTATATACTCGAGAGCAAGGAGGAATGGGACCAAGTATGGGGGATATTGTATTTGATGGCCATGCACTCATACATTTGTGGAGGCGGATATCCTCAACATTAGAGACATGGGATGTTTGTTAACCATGGTTGATCAAGTAGGATGAAATCACGAAGTAGGCGTAAAAATTCTATTTTGTGAAAAGATATTGATGATGTATGTCTAATTGTTTATTGTTATTAGTCATGTGTATTGTTGTGTTTTGATTCACTTATTATAGCAAATGGTTGTTTTCCTCTAATACTAAAACTCATGTACATTTTCCTTTTTTGGGTTTTTTTAATTAAAAAAATAGGGTCAATATGTTCCTTAAATTATTGTCGCAAAATACTTAAAATATAAAAAAAAAAAAAATTGAGATTGTAACTATTAACCAAATAAATACGTGTTTATACTATTATATTGAGTCACTAATTCTTTTGGGAATTAAATGAGAACTAACATGACACCCCACATCAATGGTTCTCCGCTTAAACACAAAGCGCTTCTAGATGAAATTGAAGCTGTGACATTTTGGTCTCTTACAATAATAATAACATTTTTTTAAATATATAAAAATATAATATTAAATTTTTTATCTTAAAAAAAAGAGTTGTATGTTAAAAAAAATATTTGGTGCTTACTTTTTCTATTCTGGGTATCCGACGCGTCAACAATTGGGCACCCGACCCGATTTTGACCTTGATTTTGACCCAAAATTTTGGTTCCTGATTTACCCTATCGGGTCAGGGTGATGGTACAGTTGGTATGCCTATATTTAGTGTGTGATGTTAGATGTTGAGAAATTTGAATTGAGATTGCATGATCGTTAGTTTCAATTGTTAGTCTTTATCTCGATTCTTCGAAGGAACTATTTAGCTTGAAAGGAACCACATCACATTTGTTGATTGTGTTTGACCAATGCGTCTAACGTACAACGTTATTATTATGATGATTTGAGAGGTCATATCAAAAAAATTGATAGAAACGATGAGAGAACTCATTAATATTTTTTAAAATCTCTAGACTCATTAAATGTTGTTTTTCATTGTTGTTTTTCGCTCGTTTTTTATATGTTTTGCAACACTTTAGATCATTCATTTTGTAATATCTTTGTTGTTATATTTAAACGAATAATTTATATACAAAATGAATTTGCATTCGTCTTCAATTATAATTTTGTATCGAGTTGCTTTTTAGAAGAAAACAAAAAAATGTGTAATTATAGTGCATTAAATAGAGTTGGCTATGTGTCTAAGTGTTAATAGTGCCATTGAGAAAAAAAACATTAATAGTATCATTGGAAAAGACAACATGATTATTATTTTGTACCACCATAAATAATAAGTTAATATTACCATTTGAAAAAAATAATAATTACATTTTATTTTTCTTTCTTTTTCATTTTGTCTATTCTATTTATAATTTTTTTAAATAAATACAATCATATATTTATGATCATTTACTTCAATTTAGAATATTCTCACTGGAATCAAATCTAGATAATATTATTTTCACTTAAGTTATCCTATTAAATTTTCAATATATATTATTTATGCACAATTTGATATGCTTTTGAATTTTTGGGATGACGATTGACTTTCGCTCTTGTTTTTATTATCATTGGTAGAAAATAAATGCTAATAATTTTTTATGCTAGAAAATGGTATGAAAATAGTTATGACAAATGACAAGTATAATATCAAATCAGTTTCAACTTTATTGTAAGCTCTTGATAATTGATTAGCAATAGACAGAAGATCAATTTACTACGAATTGAAAGGAAGGGACATTCACATTGACTTACATTGTCCACGGGTATGGTAGACTTTCATGTCTATTTAGGTATACTAGAAGACGAAATATTCCTTAATGCAATAAAAATCATACTAAACAATTATAAAATCATATTTGTCAAACCGTGGATCGATTTAAATAAAAAATATTATAAAATTTTTTTCTATTCCTTCTTTAATTTCTCAATCTAACTAATAAATTAATAAAGAATAAAATTTTAATTTAATTATATTATATTAAAATAATAAGTGTTATTCCATATTTTTTTAATAAATATATATAATATATATCAATAATTCAACTTCTATTAATTATTTATATAATTATATATTATATATACATGGACCATTTTTTAAAATTTTTATATATAATAATATATTTAAAACTTAATTTGCGATAAATAAAAATAAATTAATCTTTTTATTATTTGTTTACATTTTATATTTGACACAAAAGAGTAAATAATATTTTTTATACTGAAAAGAATAGTTAAAAATAAATTAATCTTTTAATTATTTGTCTACATTTTTTTTTAAAAAAAAATGGACAATGGATTAAGCATGTAGCCCACAAACACACTTAACCATTTAATCAGACGTAGAATTTACCGCATAACGGACTCGAACCCATGACCTTAGGATGAGAATATCCACATCTTGTTGCAGCTAGACTAAAAGAGGGAATGTTTGTCTACATTTTATTTTTAACATAAAATGATAAATAATATTTTTTTATATTGATAAAATAGTTTTATGAAATGTTATTTATGAATTTTATCATATATTTGATTGACCAAACTATAAGGTCACAATTAGAGGTCAATTGAGATTAATGGTTGTTTTGTCGATGAATAAGAGATCGATAACATTGGATCATGAGGTCACAAGATTATAGAGGTCAATGAGATTGGTGGTTAGTTTTCCGATGGATAAAATTTTGGTAACAAATGATCGTGAGGTCACGATATTAGAGGTCAATTGAGATTGGTGGTTGGTTTGTCGATGAATAAGAGGGTCGGTCGGTAACAAAGGACTATGATGTCATAAGATTAGATGTCATGAGATGAATAAGTGGTCGGTAACATTGGATCATGAGGTCACGAGATTAGAGAGATAGATTGATATTGGTGGTTAGTTTTTTGAGGGATAATAGGCCGGTAACATTCGAATTGGGATGTAGTTTGCTGAGAGAGATAAAAGGTCGGTAACATTTAGATTGGGATGTGGTTTGTTGAAAGATAAAATGTCGGTAACAAATGATCATGAGGTCCAAGATTAAAAATCGATTGAGATTGGTGGTTGGTTTGTCAATGGATAAGAGAGTCAAATAACAAAGGATCGTGTGAGGTCACGAGATTAGAGAGGTCAATTGAGATTGATGGTTGGTTTGCCGAGAGAAAAAAGGCCAATAGCATTGGGATTGGGATGGAGTTTACAAAGGGATAAGAGGTCAATTGAGATTTGGTGGTTTGATTTACTGAGGGATAGAGGCGTGTGAAAGTCTGATTGAGATTGGTGTTTGATTTGTCGATGTATAAGAGGCGTGTGAAAAAAGTGGTGATTGAGATTGGTAGTTGGTATGGCGATGGATTAGATGCAAATAATATTGGTTAGTCAAGGATAAGAGACTTGTGAAAGTGTGATTAGGATGTCGTTTTTCAATGGATAAGAGGTTGGTAACATTGGGATTGGGATGTAGTTTGCCGATGGATAAGAGGTCAATTGAGATTTGGTGGTTGGTTTACCGAAGAATAAGAAGTGTGTGAAAGTGTGATTGAAATTTGTGGTTGGTTTGTCGATGGATAAGAGGTCATTAGCATTGGTTTGCCAATGATAAAAGACTTGTGAAAGTGTGATTGAAATGTGGTTTGTCGAGGGATAAGTGACTAGTAACATTTCAATTGGGATGTGGTTTATCAAGGGATAAGAGAGTAACAAAGGATTGTGAGGTCACGAGATTAGAGGCCGATTGAGATTGGCGATTGGTTTGCTGAGGTATTAGAGACGTGTGAAAATGTGATTGAGATTTGTGGTTGGTTTGTCGAGAATAAGAGGTCAATAAAATTGTTTTTTCAATGACAAAAGATTTGTGGTGGATTTGCCAATGGATAAGGCGGGAGATTAGTAATGAGAGATTCATTGAAAACAAAAAATATTGGTGGTTAAAATATATGAATGAAATTGTTGGTTTATCGAAGAAGTTAAGGTAAGGAGGTTAGTTATATGATGAGATTGTTGGTTTGCCAAAAGTGAGGGTAAAAGATGTTAGTATCGTTGAGATAGTTGGGGTGCAGAAGTGAGGTCACGAGATTAATAATATGAGAGGTTTATTAAGTAAAAAATGATACTTTTGGTTGACCATGAAATGAGGATAAGATGTCGAAGAGGAAGAGATCGGTGAACTAATGAGAAAAAAAGTTAAATGAATGTCTCTTTATCAAATTTGTTATCATTTTTTATTTTTTTGATAAATAATAAAAACAACGATAAATGAGAGAAGTAAGACGACCACTAGGTTGTCTCAACCATTATAAAGTCCCTCATGTTTAGACCATAGATTTTGACGACAGAAATGATGATGAAGGCGATAAAAACGATGATGTCGACGACAAAGAGGTAAGCATTGTCTATTTTAACTTTGTAATGTTAATTTTATTTATCATTGCAAGGGCATTATGCTAGTTATAATATGAGATGCTATATTTGTAAAATATTATCCCAATATTATAATATTGTGATAATATCACTATTATATTATTATATTAGTTTTTTTATAAGTATATTGTAATTAGGAATGACAATTATAAATCACTCTCTGGTTTTTATTCGAAGGTCGGGTTCTCCCCGAAACCGAACGGGGATTGGACGGGAATAATATTTATGTCTCCCGCCCTAACTCTGCCACAATCTCACAATGATTATGTCTCGAACACTCCTAAACATGAAAATATAACATTACTAATATATTTATTTATTCTTCATATTTTATATAAAAAAAAATAGTTTATTTATTTATAATAATATAAATTTTCAATATATTACAATATATATAATATTAAAATATTCGTTTATATAATTTTATAAAAGAATTTTTTATACTTTTTAGATAATATGGTATAACAGTGTCTCACAGTAATTTCTCGAAATCGGACAGAGCGGAAATTGTAATAAAAAAATCTTCAAAATAAAATGAGGCGGGAATCCCCGTCCATTTTTATCCTGAATTATAATGTCTATATATTAGATATAATTTATGTAATTTAATTTATATGAGTATATAAGTAACTAAAAAACAAAATTAACTTTTTAATATTTTATGTTAGCACTTCATTTTGAGTTGTAAATTATTAAAAAAAAATACAGATGTGGAATAAAATTATTTGTCAATTGAATGTCTATTGAATCGTAAATGACCAGACTAGAAACTGTTTGTAAGCACTCTTAAATCTTAAATATATGGTAGTTTGGTCAGCTGGGCCAACTCTATCTCCATTCATTTTAAATAATTTTATTTGTGTAGAGAAATTTAAAAGTTGATTATTTGAGTAAAATATATCAATATGTATAAATGTATAATAAAAAAATTAATTATAAAAAAATAATAAATATTTTAAATAATATAATTAATTAAATTATTAATTATTTCATATTAAACGGACATATGTAGAGTATTCTTCTCCATTAGAGTTAATTGTGATTCTAAAAATTATTTTGAATGCACTTCCTCTGTTAAATGAAATAAATGGATAAAAATAAACAATAAAATGTATATTTAGAGTATGAAAATTAAAATTGTGAATTATAAAGAATTGTGATAAATTGTTTATAGAAGCTTAAATACGTATCTTTTTAACCATAATATGTTAAATATGTATCTTTTTAACCATAATATGTTTACATGATTTTGTGAGACGACTTGACATTGATGAAGGTGGTGACGACAATAACAACCAATATAACAATGACAATAATAACTTATAACATATATGTTATAATAGAAATGAAATAAGTAAACGTCGAATTTATGACGATATAGAACGAGATCATTAGCAATATTCAATAAAAGTCTCCAATATTATTAGAAAAACATTTTCTTAAAAAATAAAACAATTTTTTTTTGTTGTTATGTAATATTAAAGTTTAATTAACTTATCATGTTATAATTAATTAAAAAATATATGTTCAAAATAAAAGTATTATGAAATATTATCTTAAAAAATAAATTATTAATAGTATCATTCAAACATAATTAATATTATCATTTTTAATTAAATAATTTATTTTAATATATAGGACTTCTCGTTGTTTGTTACTAAGAATCTTTGTTATATTAGTTTCTTTTCATTTGTTTATGGATAGGATTAAACTAGCGGATAATTTTATTTGACCTGGGGTCGTAGTTGTTTGATGGTACCTACTACTCGAGTAATTGTAATAATTTTAATATGTGCAACAAATCCCGACCTTTGAAAGAGTTGCATTTATTAGATAAAAGGTCGGCGAGGATTCTTTGCTCATCGCTCTTGTTATTCTCAATAGGACGACTTGAGCGTGTCTTGACTTGCCCGAATTCTGATGCAACCTTCATAGTCATCATTTGTTGGGTCAGCTCATTTGGCAGTTGGGCCTGACAAATTAATAAAAATCATTAGGGCATATTTAATTAAGAAAAAAAAACACAGCAGTTTGAGTTTTTTTTCTCTCTTCTTCTTCCAGCAGTTCTTCCTCCATTGAAACAGCAATTCCTCCATTAAAGTAGCAGGCTCTTCTTCTGATTTCTTTTATCTCATCTCTATTTGGTTAGCCATCTTTAGTGATGATGACAATGTATGTGAATGACAAGTTAGGATGAAGTTAATTGATAATTTTGATTAGATTACCTCTAGTCTTGTATTGAACAACATTGTATACCCATTTGATATAGTGGATGATTTAAGTGGCCGAAGTGTCCCGTGGTTTTTACCTAATTTGGGTTTTCCACGTAAAATCTTGGTGTCCTGCTCTCTGTTTCTTTGATTGTTTGATTCTCAATTGTTTTGGCTGCCTATTTGATTACACAAAAGGGAAAAAGAATTGTTAGACCTTGTTGTAGCTTGTCTATTTCTGAATTGCTAAATATGTGCTATTATTCGATTTCTACAACAAGTGGTATCAGAGTTGAGTTCGTTTGGTGGTGATTCTTGTATAATTCAAATGGAAGATTCGTTGAGCAGTAATGCCACGGTGATCAAACTCACAGCTACCAATTACACAATCTGGAAGTCACGGATGGAGGACTTATTGTGTAATTATGATTATGAAGACACTATTTTGGGTGATAAAGGCAAACTAGAGGCTATGACAGATGCAAATTGGAAGAAACTGAATAGAAAGACAGTTGGTAAAATCAGGCAATGGGTTGACAACAGTATGTATCAGCATGTGGCTACTGAAGTTAATGCTCATAAAGTGTGGACTATTTTGAGTGAGCTGTATGAGAAGAACAACACTCAAAACAGAGCATTTCTATTTAGGAAGCTTTGCTCGTTGAAATATCAAGATGGGTCTTCTATGTCCGAGCATCTAAATGCTTTTCAGGGGATTCTAAATGAGTTGGCTGCGATAGGAATGAAATTTGATGATGAGCTTCATGCTATGTGTTTGATTAATTCTCTACCTGATAGTTGGGAGACACTTGTGGTTTCAATTACCAATTATGTTCCACAAGGTAAGCTCACTTTGAAAATGATGAAAGAGAGCGTGTTGAATGAAGAGGCTAGAAGAAAATAACATGGCTTCTCAACTCCAAGTCAGGTGTTCGTGACTGAGAAAAGGGGTAGAAGTAAAAGTAAAACTCCAAAGAATCGCAGTGGCAGTTCAGACAGGTCACAGGGAACATCCAGCTCGAGAAAAGAGATTACATGTTATCATTGTGTCAAGCTAGGACACAAGAAGTATCAATGCAAATCTTTGAAGCGGGAACAAAAGGAGAATAAGCAAGATGGAAGTAGTAAGGTTGCAGATGTGGATGGTAACGACATCGATATTGTTTACGACAATGATAGTATCAACCTTGTTTCTCAAGATACACAATGGGTGGTAGACTTGGGTGCTTCTTATCATGTCACCAATCGTACTGATATATTTGCTTCTTACACTAGTGGACAGTTTGGTTCAGTGACGTTGGGAAACCATGTTACGTGTAAGATTGTTGGAAAAGGAGATGTCTGTTTGGATACTAACACTTCGTGCAAGCTACTTTTGAAGAATGTTCGACATGTTTCCGATATTCGGATGAATTTGATCTCTACTGGTATTCTTGATGATGGGGGATATCATAGTTATTTTGGTGAAGGAAAATGGAAACTCACTAAGGGGTCTTTGGTGATAGCTAAAGGAAAGAAGGTCGGTTCTCTTTATGTGACAGAGACTAAGTCTTATGGGGGAGAAGAAAATGTAGTTAATGATTGTTCAGCACAACTTTGGCATAAGCGACTTGGTCACTTAAGTCAAAACGGCATGCGAGTTCTCTCCAAGACAATCGATCTTCAGGGCTTAAAGTCTACAGATTTGAAGACATGCACAGATTGCTTAGTTGGTAAGCAACATAGAGTTTCCTTCAAAAGTTTCTCTCCATCTAGGAAGCCCAATATCCTAGATATGGTTCACACAGAAATATATTTTATGGATTCCTTGACTTTAGGTGGTTCTCATTATTACATCACTTTTATCGATGATTGCTCAAGGAAGGTGTGGGCATATTGCTTGAAGACTAAGGATCAAACATTGGATTACTTCAAGTTGTTTCATGCTGAAGTGAAGAGAGAAACTAGGAAGAAGTTGAAATGTGTTCGTTCCGACAATGGTGGCGAATATAGAGGGCCATTTGTGGAATACTGTAAAAGTAATGGGATCAAGCTTTTGAAGACTGTGCCAAAAACACCTCAACAGAATAGAGTTGTAGAGAGGATGAACAAGTCTATCAATGAGAGAATTTTGTGTATGTTGTCTCATGCTAAGTTGCCAAAATCCTTTTGGGGAGAGGCAATGAAGACATCGGTTGATCTGATAAACCTTTCACCCTCAACTCCTTTAGATGGCGACATTCCAGAAAGAGTTTGGAGAGGTAAAGACGTCTCTTATGATCACTTGAGAGTTTTTGGTTGTAAAGTGTTTGTTCATGTTACTCGAGATGAGAGAGCAAAGCTTGATAGCAAGACAAGACAGTGTATCTTTATTGGGTATGGCCACGGAGAATTTGGGTACTGATGTTGGGATCCGGTTAACAAGAAACTTATTAGAAGCAGAGATGTGGTATTCATTGAAGATCAGACCATTGAAGACTTTGAGAAAAAAGAAAAGCCGAAGTCTACAGAGAAGGAATTGTCTGACAATGGTAGGATTCGTACACCACAATCACAGCCCAATGATGTGGAAAATGCCCAAGTTGAGGTTGATGAGACTCCTTTAGTTGATGCTGAGCCAACATAGGAAGCTGAACAAGATGATGATAGTTCTCTAGAGCCACCTGATGATCAGCATATTAGAAGATATAGTAGGCAACGACAATCTTCTAGTATGTATCATCCCAATGAGTATGTGATGTTGACTGACGGGGGAGAACCAGAAACCTATCAAGAAGTATTGTCTCATGAAAACAAGAACAAGTGGTCGGTGGTAATGCAAGAAGAGATAAATTCCTTGCAAGAGAACGAGACTTATGACTTGGTGAAACTTCCAAAAGGAAAGAAGATTTTGAAGAACAAGTGGGTATTCAAGTTGAAGCACCAAGAGAATAGCTCACAACCTCGATACAAAGCAAGACTGGTTGTGAAGGGCTTTGGACAGAAAAAGGGGATTAATTTTGAAGAGATCTTCTCACCGGTTGTGAAGAGGTCATCCATCAGAGTTGTGTTAGCATTGACTGCTAGTCAAGATTTTGAAATTGAACAACTGGATGTGAAGACTACATTTCTCCATAGTGACTTGGAGAAAGAGATCTATATGGAACAACCTGAGGGTTTCAAAGTTAAAGGTAAAGAAGATCTTGTCTGCAGGTTGAGGAAAAGCTTGTATGGGCTCAAGCAAGCGCCTAAACAATGGTACAGAAAATTTGAATCCTTAATGGAAGCAAATAGGTACAGTAAGACTACTTCTGATCATTGTGTTTTCATCAAGAGATACGGTGTTGATGATTATGTTATTCTTCTACTCTATGTTGATGATATGCTGATTGTTGGGCAAGATATTGCGAAAATTGAGAAACTCAAAAGGGATTTGAACAAGTCTTTTGCAGTGAAAGATTTGGGTTTAGTGAAGCAGATCCTAGGAATGGAAATCACAAGAGACAGAAAGAACAGAACACTTTGGCTATCACAGGAGAAGTACATTGAGAAGCTACTTGAGAGGTTTGTAATGAAAAATGCAAAACCGGTTTCAGTTCCACTTGCAGGTCATTTCAAGTTAAGTTCTAAACAATGTCCTACAAGTGAGAAAGAGAAAGATGAAATGAAGAATGTACCTTATGCCTCTGCAGTTGGTAGTCTTATGTATGCCATGGTATGTACAAGACCAGACATAGCACACGCAGTTGGTGTTGTTAGTCGGTATCTCTCCAACCCGGGAGAAGAACATTGGCTGGCTGTTAAGTGGATTCTCAGATATCTTCGAGGCTCTTCGAAAGCACGTTTATGCTTTGGAAGTGATACTCCTATTTTGGAAGGCTTTACAGATTCTGATATGGCGGGTGATGTTGATTCAAGAAAATCTGTATCAGATTTTTTGGTTACCTTTGTAGGCGGTGTTGTTTCGTGGCAGTCAAGATTACAAAAGTGTGTTGCTTTGTCTACTACAGAAGCTGAGTATATTGCAGCTACTGAGGCATGTAAAGAGGTGTTATGGATGAAGAAGTTCCTACAAGAGTTGAGCCAAAAACAAGAGAAGTTCACTTTGTTTTGCGACAGTCAAAGTGTCATTCATCTCTCAAAGAATTCAGCTTTTCATTCGAGATCCAAACACATCGACGTGAGATATCATTGGATACGTGATGTGCTTGAGGCAAAAGAGCTGAACTTGGAGAAGATTCATACAAGTGAGAATGGTGCCGATATGTTTACGAAATCCTTGCCTAATGACAAGTTTGAAGATTGTCAGGAGAGAGCGGGTTTATTGGAGCCCGCGAAGTTGCGCTGACGAGGGAGATTTGTTGGGTCAGCTCATTTGGCAGATGGGCCTGACAAATTAATAAAGCCCATTATGGCATATTTAATTAAGAAAAAAAAAACACAGCAGTTTGAGTTTTTTTTTCTCTCTCCTTCTTCCAACAGTTCTTCCTCCATTGAAGCAACAATTCCTCCATTGAAGTAGCAGGTTCTTCTTCTGATTTCATTTATCTCATCTCCATTTGGTTAGTCATCTTTAGTGATGATGATAATGTATGTGAATGACAAGTTAGGATGAAGTTAATTGATAATTTTGTTTAGATTACCTCTAGGCTTGTATTGAACAACAGTGTATACATATTTGATATAGTGGATGATTTAAGTGGCCAAAGTCTCCCGTGGTTTTTACCTAATTTGGGTTTTTCACGTAAAATCTTGGTGTTCTGCTCTCTGTTTCTTTGATTGTTTGATGCTCAATTGTTTTAGCTGCCTATTTGATTACACAAAAGAAAAAAAAATTGTTAGGCCTTGTTTTTAGCTTGTCTATTTCTGAATTGCTAAACAGGTGCTATTATTCGATTTCTACAACATCATTTACACTTCAACTTAATATTAATAATATAAGAAACAATCAAATTTAAGTTCAATTTCTTTGAGATTTGAGGTGTTTCCACATTCTAGTATACCAAGAGTTAATAGTAAAAAAAATAGATATTAATATAAGGAGAGAAATAATTCAATTAATTATTGTATATTCGTCCGATAATCCTATTCAATTAAATGATTTTACTCTTTCAAAATATATTTGTTCAACGAAGTTTATAATATAAATGTTCATTACAAATCATATGTAATATTAAGGTTCAAGTAACACCAGACAACATTTTAATATTTCAATAAAATAATATTATTCAATATTAAGCCAAGGGTTACAAAAGAAACACGTAATCAATCTCGAAACCTCATTTGTTATAGAACAAAGGGCCTTGCTTAATTATTTTTCTTCTCTTCATACTTCTCTCAAGCTCTATAAATAGCCTACATGACCAAAATCATAATTCCTTGAGCTTCATTCATTAATAACAAAAAAAAAATCACATTTTCATAAAATACTGAAAATGGCAACTATTGATGATGGGTTAAGAATTAGTAATTCCAAAAAATGCAAGGGATTAGGCAGCAATAGGGAAATCTTCTCGAGATCCTCACGATCACACAAGGAAGAAGACGACGAAGAAGCTTTGAAATGGGCAGCCATTGAAAAGCTTCCAACTTATCGACGGTTAAGAAGAGCCATCTTGAAAGACGAGGGCGACCAAATGAGGGAAGTTGAGATAACTGACCTTGGGAAGTTGGAGAAGAAAATGATTCTAGAAAGGTTGGTAAACATAGCTGAAGAAGACAATGAGAAGTTTCTCATTAAACTCAAAAAACGTATAGACAGGTAATTACGAAAAATAAATTTTACATAATTTTATGTATGCAATTTATAACTAACTTTGAACTTTAGAGTGGGGATTGAACTTCCGACAATCGAGGTCCGGTTCGATCATTTGAAAGTCGAGGCGGAGGCTTATGTTGGAAGTCGAGCACTTCCAACAATACTTAACTTCTTCTTCAATATGTTAGAGGTAGTACTATAGTGGTAATTCTCAAATTTTTATACATTAAATATTCAAATCTTAACTAATAAACAACTCTATTTATATTATGTTTAAAGGGGTTCTTGAATTTCCTCCATATTCTTCCAAGTAGAAAGAAGCCACTTACAATCCTCAATGATGTCAGTGGAATCATCAAACCTGCCAGGTGAGAAAAAACACATGCAAAATTTGGGTTATTTGTGATATTTTCAAATAAAATATAATATATAAAGAGCAATATGTTAAAAAAAATGAAGTTGTTTGGCTAAAAAATTAGGGTATAAATATGTTGAAATTGATGAGAAAATATAAGAATAAAATTAAAGGTATTTAAAATCAATCTCAAATAACAATAACATAATAAGGCCTCAAATTATTTTCATCACTATTCAAATAACCACCACTTATCACATCATTCAAATTATAAAAATAAAAATACTTTCTTTATAAAATTTAATATATTAAATATTAATACTCAAATAATTCAAGATCAAACAAGGCCCAATATTATCAAATAAATAATCAATTAGTATAGTAAAGATAAAATCATTTATAAAATGTATAAAAAAAATGTATACAGCAATAAAAAGTCAAACAATCCATAACAACCAACCTTTTATATATGTAAAAAGTCAAAATAATTCAATAAATTATCTCTCTCTATATATACTATCACTAAAAAAAATGACATTTAAGCCAATTTTCATCTATTGACCTCCTTCCTTAGTAGATAATATTTTAGAAATTAAGGTGTAGTAACCTTTATTATAACTTAATTTGTATTGATTTATTTCTTGAGAAAATATGTGACTTTGATGTTTTCATTTAATGAATACAAACTAATTATTTAAAAAAAAAAATATATATATATATATATATATATATATATATATATATATATATATATATATATATATATATATATATATTAATGTCTTTGATGTTGTTCTTATTTAACTTGAAGTAATTTTGTCATAACTTAATTTATTTATTTATTTATTTCAGAAAATAAATCGTTATTTTTATATTTAATTTCTTTTGTGGGAAAATAAATTTATTTACTTAAAAAAATACTTATATATTTATTTTAAGTTGTCTCATCCATAATGTTAGCCTTTTATATATTTAAGTTTTTTGTAATTTTATAATTAATTTATAATAACTTTTGTCATAATATTGTTTATATTGACTTCTTTTTTTTAATAAGACTTTTATGCATTTTTTTAGGGGAGCTAAATTTCTTTCTTTTATATATATATATATATATATATATATATATATATATATAATAAATTATTCACTAATAATTTCAAAATTAAAATGATAGTAATGCAATAAAAAAAATTAAAACTTAAAATAACTTAAATAACCCAAATTCAAACAAGTTCATAGGTGTTTAATAAAATTGTTAGAAGAATAAATTCTAAAGGTTATTATTGTTTAATTCGAATGATAGAAAAGGATATAAATTATATATGATTTATAATATTTGCATGTGATATTTAGTAAAATAAATGTTGTATAATCATAATAATAAATAAATAAATAAAATTAAAAAAAAAGACAGTTTTGTCTAGATTTTAACTAAAATAATATATATATAGAATTTTAAATTTTATTTTAACTCATTTGAATATAATAAATTGATTATATATATAATATTTTAAATTCAAATTATTAGTTAGAATTTATAATTATTTTTATTATTTATTTTCTGATATTTATCTTATTACAATTGAAAAAAAGCAACTTAATTTTAATATAGTGCTTTAATAATAGAAAGAAAGTGAATGTTTAAAGCATAAAATAAATTAAGACAAGATTATAATTTGTGAATCTTTTTACCTAATTTTTTACTATTTGTATAAAATTATAATAACCAAAAATGGATTGATTTTTACAATACTATCTATAAATATTAACTAACTCAGCCCAAAATGCAAGTATAATTTAGATCCTTGACTATTTGTATTTTTTTTAAACAAATCCATAAATTAGAATTTTAAACATAATTGGCAAAAAAAAAAAAAAAACAGTAAATTTGTAATTCATATCAAATAAAAAAAATACACTATAATATTCCCTCTGATTCTAATTATTTTTTTTTTATCAAATTAATAGAAAATTCACACTACTTAAACCATAATAAAAAAATCATTTGAATCTAAATATATTCCATTCTAATTTCATTTGGATGGATTTTTAATTGAAAATTAGTTATATTAAGCAATAACACTTCTTGAATATATATTTATTTATATTATATTTTATCCTTTTTTTGGTTCAAACATTCCTTTAAATAATTTTTTTTAAATGATTATTTATTAGTATAACTCAAATAACCAGATTACTAATTAAAAAAATAAATAAATGTCACCCAATTTAGTTCTAATAAAAATATCTCAGGTGTTGTTTGGAAAATTGACATTGAAATTTTAATTTCAATTCCACTTTAATTGACATTAAATTACAATTTAATTATTATGTTTGAAAAAATTTATAGGTTAGACCTTTTAAATAATATGTTTGAAAAAAATATAATAAACATATTTTGAATATATTATTTATATTATTAAAATATTAATTTAACACAACTTATTATTTATAAAAACAAAATATTAGTTTCATACGATAACTTTCTAACTTAATAAAAAAAACAACTTGAAAATGTTAACTTATTAAATTTTTAAAAATATCTATTTAAGTTTTAACTAAAAAATCATCACGAGCAACACTTTAATTGGGTCGTAAATGTTAAAATAATAAAATAATTTTATTTAGAAAGACATTAGTTTAAATTAACTGAAAATGTGAAATGATTGAAATGGTGAATTTGAGAGAGGAAATGAGGTGGGCTCGCTGAAAAAATAATAATTTTTGTTGTCTCTTCTTTTTCTTCACCTTTATTATTTTTCCATGTTGGTGAGACATCATTTCTTCCTCCATTTCGTCTCCCAAATTTCTTCCCCTATGACTCCTCGTAGAAATTTTCTAATATATACGAGTGTATGGATACTTAGTTATCCAAACATCCAAACATGTAACTCTTTTAACCAACTAGGTTAAGACTTTATATTTTAAATTCAACACCAAATTTGATAAACGCAACACGTTTTAACAATATAAGTTCAATTTTTTAAATAACTATAATATATATATATATATATATATATATATATATATATATATATATAAATGCTGCTTAATTTTCAAAGTGTCCGAATTGTCGAATCGTGGGTTGACCCATCCAATAAATTTTAAACGGTTAAAATTAAAAATGTTATAGGTATGTTTTGAACTTATAACCTAATAAAAAAATCAATACAACCATTTAACTAACTAGACTAATAAAACTTTATATTTTAAAGTCAACACTAAACTTGATACTTTATATTTTAAATTTAACACAAAATTTGATAAACACTGTTTGTTTGTTTAGTAGACCGTTTAAAATTAATAATTATAACTAAAATTAGGAATATATATATATATATATATATATATATATATATATATATATATATATATATATATATATATATATATATATATATATATATATGACATTTTGAAAATTAAGCATAAATATATATATATATTTAAAAAAAAATTATTATCTTTTTTATTTATTTGATTTGGCTAAGATACTAACTAAGTATAACTATCTTCATCTTCTTCACAGAATGACATTGTTACTAGGTCCACCAAGCTCTGGAAAAACCACATTACTTCTCGCTTTGGCTGGAAAACTCAATTTGGATCTCAAGGCAAACAAGAACAATGAATCCGTCTTTCCATTTCCATAATTTGTTCTTCATCTCTCCTTTTCTTCAGTTAAGAATATTTGAATATCCTCCAGGTTTCAGGAAGAGTAACATACAATGGCCATGGAATGGAGGAATTTGTTCCAGAAAGAACATCTGCTTACATTAGTCAAAATGATCTTCATATTGGAGAATTAACAGTTAGAGAAACCCTAGCTTTCTCAGCTAGATGTCAAGGAATCGGACGTCAATACGGTAAGTTGAATGTTATAGTTCATCTATTTGATCATTACTGTAGATTGAATAACTGTGATGAATATGCAGACATGTTAGTGGAATTGTCAAGGAGGGAGAAACAAGCAGGAATTAAACCTGATCCAGATATTGATATCTACATGAAGGTAAACTGACTGACTTACTTACTTACTTACTTACTGCATTTATTCACTTGATTCTGATTCTGATTCTGATTCTGTGCATGAAGGCTGCTTCATTAGAGGGGAAGAAAGCTGTCGTAACGGATTACACTCTCAAGGTATCGTATCATTGATCATTGATTATCTTAGAAGTTTGAATCTGACGATTATCATTATGAACAGATCTTAGGACTGGAAGTCTGTGCGGATATATTAGTCGGAGATGAAATGGTACGCGGTATTTCCGGTGGCCAAAAGAGACGAGTCACAACCGGTAAAATCATTTTCACTATTGAGCTTTCGAAAATATGGAGTCCATTTATCTGATTGCTCAACGATTCAGGAGAGATGCTGGTTGGACCTGCACGAGCTCTGTTCATGGACGAAATATCGACTGGTTTAGACAGTTCGACGACGTTTCAGATCGTAAATTCCATCAGACAATTTATTCATATCTTACATGGAACTGCTCTCATCTCTCTCCTTCAACCATCGCCGGAAGTTTACGATCTCTTCGACGATATTATTCTCCTTACAGACGGTCAAATCGTTTATCAAGGTCCTCGTGAGAATGTATTGGAGTTCTTCGAATACAAGGGTTTCAAATGCCCCAAAAGGAAAGCAGTCGCTGATTTCCTGCAAGAAGTAAGAAATAGGTTTAAATCAAATTGATTAGGTTTCAAATTGACTCAAAATTGTTCTTTCGGCGGGGAAATTGTGTAGGTTACATCAAAGAAGGACCAAGAGCAATATTGGCAAAACAAAGAAGAACCATACAGATTCGTTAGCGCTGAAGAATTCGTGGATGCGTTTCAGACGTTCGAGATTGGCCAAAGATTAGGTGATCAATTGGCGATCCCTTTTGACAAAGCAAGTTCTCATCCTGCTGCTTTAACGACTACAAAATATGGTGCTCCATTGATGGAGATCCTAAAAGCTTGCATGTCTAGAGAATACTTACTCATGAAAAGAAACTCATTCCTCTACATGTTCAAGATGTTTCAAGTGAGTAGTAATAAGAAAAATCCTAAATTTAAGCCCTAAACTCATCCCAAAAATTGAATTAATGCTAATAGACGATGTTTTGTTCTTAGCTTACTTTTATAGCAGTAATCACAATGACGATTTTCCTAAGAACAGAGATGCCCAAGAAAACGATAGCAGATGGAGGCATTTACATGGGAGATACATTCTTCGTAATAATGATCATGATGTTCAATGGATACGCAGAGCTATCATTGAGTATTCTGAAACTTCCAGTATTTTACAAGCAAAGAGATCTCTTCTTCTTCCCAACCTGGGCATATTCTTTACCCACTTGGATTCTTAAGATCCCAATTTCATTCGTCGAAGTTGGTATATGGGTTTTCATGACTTACTATGTCATGGGATTTGATTCTGACGCTGGAAGGTAAAACTAATCTAAAACTAGCTTTCTTTTTCATATATATTGGTTTAGCATCTAAATGAATCATGACTATAAACTGCAGGCTCTTTAAACAATATCTTTTACTTATTTGCTTTAACCAAATGTCTTCTGGATTATTTCGATTAATTGGGTCTGTTGGAAGGAGCATCATCATTGCAAACACGTTTGGCATATTTGTATTGCTTGTTATTACAGTATTGAGCGGATATGTTATATCAAGAGGTGAGATAATTCGAATAGAATGTAGTAAATATGGTTCAATTGAGGATGTTTTAACTGAAATCTGCTATTACTCTTGTTCATTATCAGATAACATAAAGAAATGGTGGATATGGGGATACTGGATTTCGCCTATGATGTATGGCCAGACCGCCATTGCTGTGAATGAATTTCTTGGGAAGAGTTGGCGACATGTTAGTTTGTTATCATAGTTTCTTCTTTTTTCAATCACAAACTAATAATGTAAACAATGTATTTGTTTACAGATTCCTCAGAATTCTACAGAAACGTTAGGCGTGTTGGTATTGAAGTCTCGAGGTTTTTTCACAAATGCAAGTTGGTATTGGATTGGAATAGGGGCGT
This sequence comes from Impatiens glandulifera, assembly GCF_907164915.1. Lineage (NCBI taxonomy): Eukaryota > Viridiplantae > Streptophyta > Magnoliopsida > Ericales > Balsaminaceae > Impatiens > Impatiens glandulifera. The sequence goes on from NC_061863.1 coordinate 8,947,537, forward strand.
TAATAGGATATGTGTTTTTGTTTAACTTTCTCTTCACATTGTCTCTGGCTTACCTTAAACGTAAGCAACACAATCCTTTTTGAATTCTTGTATAATTTCCAATGTTTCCTGAATCCTGTTGATGATTGGAATTCTTTCAGCATTTGACAAGGCACAAGCAATTATATCTGAAGAATCCTTATTGGAGAGAAATGCTAGCAAGAAAGGCGTGAGAAGAAGTGTAATTCCGTCTGGCAGCATCATAATCAAAGATGAAAGTAACAAGAAACGAGGAATGGTTCTACCTTTCGAACCCCTTTCGATCACATTTGATGATATCACATATGCAGTTGACATGCCCCAGGTACTTACTTGAGTCTTTAACTTATATAGAAACGAAACCATGCACTTTGATCCATTTCTTTTTGTAGGAGATGAAGGTTCAAGGAGTTAATGAAGATCGTCTCGAGCTATTGAAAGGCGTGAGTGGATCTTTTAGACCAGGAGTATTAACCGCACTTATGGGTGTAAGTGGTGCAGGAAAGACAACTTTGATGGACGTATTGGCTGGAAGAAAAACGGGTGGTTATATAGATGGAGTGATCACCATATCTGGTTATCCTAAGAAGCAAGAAACTTTTGCTCGCATTTCTGGCTATTGTGAACAAAATGACATTCATTCTCCTAATGTTACAGTCCACGAATCCTTACAATACTCTGCCTGGCTTCGTCTTCCTCGAGATGTGAACTATGTAACTAGAAAGGTAACATAAATGGCACAATCTGAACACAAATTTATGTCATACCCTGAAAATAAAAATATGATCTGTTAACGTAAACCATAAGTTCATGACTGCAGATGTTTGTTGAAGAGGTTATGGAGCTAGTAGAGCTAACACCAATAAAGGAAGCTCTAGTCGGTTTGCCAGGCGTGAATGGGCTTTCAACTGAGCAACGTAAGAGGCTAACTATTGCGGTTGAGCTTGTAGCTAATCCGTCCATAATATTCATGGACGAACCGACATCAGGACTTGACGCGAGAGCTGCTGCAATTGTGATGAGAACCGTGAGGAACACTGTGGACACAGGACGGACAGTTGTATGCACGATTCATCAACCTAGCATCGACATATTTGATGCTTTCGATGAGGTGATCAATCTCAATTCTCAAATTATCAACCTTTTACTCTTCTTACTTGTATTTCCTTAACAAGAATTTTGTTGTGTAAATTCTCAATTGTAGTTGCTACTTATGAAACGAGGAGGTGAAGAAATCTATTTCGGCCCAATCGGTCGTCACTCAGTCAATCTTATCAATTACTTTGAGGTATTGTAGATATCAAGAATGATTATGTTTTCATCATCTTAAGTGTGACTGAAAAAATTAATGTCAAATTAGGGAATAAGCGGAGTAAACAAAATTAAAGACGGTTACAATCCAGCTACATGGATGTTGGAAGTGACTTCATTGTCAATTGAATCATCTCTTGGTGTGAACTTTGTTGATATCTACAAACAATCAAATCTATACAGGTAATTAAATAAGAAAAATCTATCAAATGGTTATAATGGAATAATCATATAATATACTTTCTCATATTTAGGAATAACAAAGTAACGATAAAAGAAATCAGTAAAGCCACGCCAGGATCAAAAGATCTACACTTTCCGACAAAATACTCGCAATCTTTCATCACACAAACCATTGCTTGCTTATGGAAACAAAACATATCCTATTGGCGAAATCCTCCTTATACCGCTGCCAGAATAATATTCACAACCATGATAGCTCTTGTGCTTGGGGCCATCTTTTGGGACATGGGATCGAAAAGGTTTGCGATTTCTTAGTTTCTTATAAAAAGTTGGTTTAATGGGTGGAACTGACAATCTGATATGTAGGAATAGAGAACAGGATATATTCAATGCAATGGGTTCTATGTATTGTGCTGTTCTCTTTATTGGTGCATCAAATGCTTTTGGAGTGTTACCTATTGTCTTCATAGAGAGGACTGTATTTTATAGGGAAAAAGCAGCTGGAATGTACTCTGCATTGCCATATGCTTTTGCACAGGTAACAACTTCTTTGTTTTTGTTATTTTTAGTCAACTTTAACTTAATAAAGGTTAAAATTAGAATAACCCAATAACTGAAGCTAAGTATTATGAGTGATTTCTAAAGATACAAAGATCACGGTTCGATCAATTTAACATCTTAAATGTTGTGGAATTCGTGACTATAGTTTTAGCTCCCTATATTAAAAATAATAATATAATTTATTTGTAATCATTTAAATGATTTATTATAGAAATATTTTAATTCATTTGATATTAGAACTAATTTATGATTAGGTGAGGGAATGTTAGGAAATTAGTGAGACAAAAAAATTTAGATAGTTGTTGCTATCATGTTTTTAACTTCTTCTTTTTTTATTGAAAATTCAAAATTAGGTAACTTTATTTTTTATTAAAAATAAAATATAACATTGACGATTTCTGATCCAAATTATTTTGTTAGTGGCGATTTTTTTTTATTTTGCCGGTATTTGACCAGTGATGGGTCGGAGATGATATTTGTGTTTCCTGATCCAATCTCACATTGATCCTGCCCCGAACACTTATAAACACAATTAAATATATAATTACTAATATTTTTATTTATTTTTCATATTTTAGAATAGTTTTAATTTTTTTTTTATAATAATATAAATTTTCATATACGAGAGAGATTAAATTCCTCCGTTAAGACCCTCTTTTTCTTTTATTGTTTCTCCTCTCGGTCCTCCCTTGAGCCAAGAGTCCATCTCCACTTACATTGTTTTCTTCATTCTTCTTCTTTTGGTTCTTCGATCTCAACGCACTCATCACATCATCGAGGGTAAGCTCCTCCCTCACATACTCGAGTATGTCTACAAACGTCTCATACAATTTCAAGGGTAAGCTCCTCCCTCACATGCTCGAGTATGTCTACAAACGTCTCATACAACTTCAGTAAAGAATTCAAAAGTATCAACGTCTTATCATCATCCTTGTATTTTTTCCGATGTTTTCCAAATTAAGGAGAATCTTGACATAATCGTCGAGATGCGTCTACAAGTCATTCCCCTCAACCATTCTAAATTTGAAGAATCTCTATTTGATGTAGATCCGAGACGATAATGTCTTAGTCATATACAAAGATTCCAACTAAAGCCACACACACCTCTATTGTCATCGTGACACTAGATACCTCTCGCAGCACCTTATCACTAAGACTAAGAATCAATGTGTTATAGGCCCTTTCCAACACCTCCATCTTTTTCTCTGCGTCCATCGAGGTCAGTAATTGTGATTCCCCTTTGAGTGCTTTAACAACTGCTATGTTGTTTAAGTGTGCCATCATCTTCATCTTCTATAACCCAAAGTCCTTCGTCCCATTAAACTTAATCAAGAAAAAAACTCACAAAAAAATTGAACCACGACCGCCTTGGCCCAACTTGGCTCTGATACCAGTTTGTGGTGAAAACTATCACCCTAAGAATGAAAGAGGAATAATAGCAACCGTAGTGGAATGTAAAACAATAGCGTAAAAGTAAGAAAAAACGAAATAACGACACAAGAGTCTTACCTAAGTTCGGACCAACAATGTCATACGTCCTGTTTTCAGAGAATTGATTCAATAAACTATAATAGTGAGTACAAACTCTAACTCTCTATGTTTGTTATAGGTTCTATTCTCACACAATATATATATATATATATATATATATATATATACTTTTAGAATTCATAATTAGGTTAAAGATAATGTGATATCTTTGACATCTCTACCACTATATGATTTCATGACGATTTAGTTGACATTTTTATAATAATACGATTTGATTAACAACTTCACAATTATGTGATTTCATGCCTTTTCGAATCCAACAAATAATCGCACATATATAATCCTTCCCCTTTTTTACCTAATATTGAGGAACACCAAATTGAGCCTCAAAACTTTAGGCTCAATTCTACATTATCAAATACATTTTTTTTTAAATATGGTATAACGGTGTGCCGCGGGAATTCTTTAAAATCAAACGGTACGGGAAAGATGGTAAAAAAAAATCGTGTATAAATCTTATTGGTTAGAATATTATTTAACATTATTGTTTGGATTATGATTAGATGAGGTGATATTTTTGTTTTACTTCATTTAATATAAATAATCATTTTAAAATATTATAATTTTGGACAATATAACAACTATATATATTTTTTGTACTATAATTCATATTAAAACATGCATACTCATAAGCACAATGCCAAACTAAATCTTAATGTGCAAAAACCATCACTTTCAAGCTTATTCCACAAAATTGGTCACTAGTTTCTCTCAATCAACTTTAAACATCCTTTCATGTTTCTACTTTTGGCTTCTTTTCCTATCGAATTTAGTCTCCACATTCAACTCATCGCATTAAATCTTGAATTCTTTTCTCTGTCTCTTTTGTAGGCTCTAATTGAAATTCCACATGTTCTACTTCAATCAACACTATATTCCGTTATTGTATATGCCATGATAGGATTCGAATGGACGGTTGCAAAGTTCTTTTGGTACATGTTCTTCATGTACTTCTCTTTACTATACTTAACGTATTATGGGATGATGGTGGTTGCTCTTACCCCAAACCAAACCATCGCCAACATAATCTCTTCATCATTTATCCACATATGGAACCTTTTCTCCGGACTTATAGTACCAAAAACAGTAAGTCCCACTCCCATATATGTTAACGGTAAGATCTTTCGTGCACATTACAATTTGGTTAACCGTTTTTACTTCATAAAATATATGTAGAGGATCCCAGCGTGGTGGAAGTGGTACTACTATGTTTCGCCTGTCTCTTGGACACTATATGGCTTATTAGGTTCACAATATGGAGATGTCCAAGAAAAGCTAGTTACAGGTCAAACTGTGAAACAATTTGTGAGGGATTACTTCGATTACAAACACGAGTTAGTCGGTTATGTTGCTATGATCATCGTTGGATGGGTTCTTTTATTTGGAGTAATATTTGCCTACTCAATCAAAACATTTAATTTTCAAAAGAGATAAAAACTTTTAGACCACTCGTCACGATATCTTAGGGTCAAGAGTCGTGGCAAGTATAAGTTTGATTCTTTTTGAAATCATGAAATTTAACTGTTATGTCGTGTATTGTTGTGTTAGTCCCTTTCGAAGGATAAAAACACCAATAATGTTGAATGTTAGTTTCCTATATGTGGATGTTATATGTAATTTATTAAATGTAAATTCTCATTAAATGATAATGTATTTTTATTTTATTTTATAATGTTATATATATTAGGTTACTATATTTTATATTTGCATTGACGCCTATATACGACTAGTGTTGAGGCCACGGTTAGGGTCTAGAGATTTCTCCTTATAGACACTTCCACTAATTTCATTGTGAAGCCAACGGTTGAGGTCTAGCGATATGGATCGAATGAAATCAATTTGTGAATATCTAAGTGATTTGGATTCAAAATTGACAAAACCAAAAATTTTAAGTTATAGAAATTAGAATTTAATTTATAAAATTTGTCTAGTTTAATGAGTTCCGAATTAAGATGAATAGTGAAACCTAGAGTTCATATAGATGAATCTATTGGGAATAACTTTTATGTTTTAACTTTTCTCATTTATATCAAAATTGGATATTAAATCAAGTTATTTCATCTGATATTTTGTTATCAACTTATCGTTTTGGACAATTTGAATTCTAAGTTGTATTTAATTGTTGCAATAGGCTTAAGATATTCTAAAATATAATGAACAAAGATATAAAAATGTTGATGATCATTTGATTCACAAATCCAAATTCTTGATATGAATAACATTAATTTAATTGAATTTAGAATGCCCAATGTTGCCATGGTTTTTAAGTTGACTTCTCAATGTGTGAAGATTTTATAATTGTGATACTTTAAAATTTAGGATAGTATAAGCATCATGACAAGTTTAGATGTAGTATCTCTAAGGTTTCAAACTTGTCCCCCAAATTTTTTTAAAAATCTTTTTAATAAATTCAAATGATCGAGGTCTTATAACCTACTCTATTCTCGAATATCGTGAAATGAGATGAGGAACCAGTGGACTTGAGAAAAATGTTTTTTTTGTTAAAAGAAAAAAGTCAATGTTCGATAAAAATCTCGTAACTTACCTCTTCTCAAATTTTGTAAAAACGACGCTTCAAACTTGTCCCACAAATTTTTTTTAAAAATCTTTTTAGTAAATTCGAATGCTCGAGGTCTTATAACCTACTCTATTCTCGAATATAGTGAAATGAGATGAGGAACCCAGTAGACTTTACTAGAGAAAAATGTTTTTTTTGTTAAAAGAAAAAAGTCAATGTTTGTTAAAAATCTCGTAATTTACATCTCAAATTTTGTAAAAACGATGCATCTCGTGGTCGTCTCGCCTTTAACAAGGGCGGAGCTATGATTAGAAATTTATCCAAGTTAAAAAAATTTCACAAAATCTATCCGGGATACAATGATAATAATATTAAGTAAACAAACAAAATTTACATAGTTTACTGTGGACTATATCTCTTTAACGACGGTAAAGTAATCAATAACAATTGCATTTCCCGTCGTTATTGTCATATATATATATATATATACAAAATATTTTGGGAAACCCGGGTTACAAGCCAAGTAGCCTTATGGGTATGGGTGTAAGTGGATCGGTTCGGTCGATTTTTTTATCAAAATATTCATCCCATCCATTCGTATTGGTTTTTCAAAATCTTTACTTGTCGGTTGTGTTGAACGGTAGTTCAATTTGATCAGTTATAACATCGGTTCGGTCGGTTTCGATCGGTTAATTGGTTTTATCTTTGAAAAATTACAGAAAAAAAATCAAACTTGACATTAAAATCGTTTTAAATTTTAGATATTTAAAAAAAATAAAAATAAATTACAATAAAGAAATTACTCAAATCTGAACCTCATTAAACATAAAAGTGTAAGATAAAAACACAAAATGTTTAAAAAACAACCCAGTGTTTAAACTATAAATTATATAAGAACATAATTTAAGCAACACAAAACAACTCAAAAGCTTTTTCAATTATAATATCCAAAAACTGCTAAATATTAGACATAATTTAACGCATCAACTACTATTTTCTATTTTCAGCATACTTACTCCATGTCATCTCCGATACATTTTTACGATTCCTCGTTCACAATCACATTGATAGACACTTCTTCATATATCAAATAACAAAATATTAGATTATAAATAATTATTTAATTAAAATATGTATCAATTAACTCGTACCTACTTCAATAACTTCAAGAATATGAACATCATTTAATATATCTTCGATCACATGTTGAGGAGGTTTTAAGCACAACCAATCTTGTGTGCAAATAAGTGCCTCAACGGTTGCAGGACTCATTGACTTGGCCTTCCGTGTGGGGTAGGTCTCTAGTCAGGTCTCTACTTGGGTTGGGTCGCAGTCGTTCGTCGGCAACCGATTGCGGTGATCCGGTGTGGTCGCAAACGACAATCGCCAATCACCTTCTAACAACATTTATTTTTTAACTTTCTTTCAACATGAAAAACTTACATAAATTAAATTAATTGGTATACATGTATTTCATTTAACCTATTTATGTATTTATTGATTTATTTGTACATTTTGTGTTTTATTTGAAAATACACAGGATTTTAATTATTTTGGAATCCGATCAATACGAAATCGTTCTCAAATTATTTATTTATTTTAATCTCGAGTAATGAACTTGTATAAGAATTTTTTAAAATAATTTCATTGACTCAAGATTATTTTTAAAATTATAAAATCAGAGTAGAAAATGAGTGTTTACAATATCATATTAAGACAAGTAGGAAAATAATTCTAGATGTATTTCTCAAGTTGGGGTCATTTGTTAAATTTATGTTGTGTCTATATAAAAATATGTCGTGTGTCTATGATCTTGTAAAATGTTGTCATATTTATCTAAACGAAAAGAAGAAGGAAAAAAAAAAGAGTTATTGTGTATATTTTTCGCCATATCGTCCTCCTCTTCTAATTCTAAAAATATGTTAAAGTTTGAACTCAAAATCTTAGTCTCAACTTAAAATAACATCAAACTCTTAACCCATTGGACAGCAAATTATTCTAATTAAATTATTACTATTTAAAATATAATATTTCAAACTAATTATATTTACCGTAATTCAAATCCACATTGTTTTGATGAATATTTTTGGATTTTATTTTTTATTATTAATATTCTGGTGTAGTTTCTTCGGGGTTTGGAAGAAACATATATATAATTCTTTCTAGATATAGTAACTAATCTTAAATATCAATGGACCAAATAATAAATTGGGCCAATTGAAATTTGAGACATTTTCTTTTGAATTTTACAATTTGGGGCTCCTTATGGAGCAACTTATGGGGCAATTGTAATTTAAGACATCTTCTTCCGAACTTCGTAATTTTGGGCTCCTTATTAAGGATCAATTGTAATTTAGGATCTCTTCTTTCGAATCTCACAATTTAGAGCTTTGTATTGTCAGATTATAAAAAAATGGGTTTTTCCTAACAAACATGTGACACGTACTTTTAAATGTCACCTATTTATTTTTTTTAATAAATTCAATTCATTAAAAACAAAAAATGAAAAAGAAAACCCTACATTCATCCCAACTCAAATTAAACTTCATCCCCGACTACATCCCTTTCACACTAGTTTGACTTCCCCACTCTTCACCTCGCGACGCTTGATTACCCTTTCCCTAACATGACTGCCCTCCTCTTCACCTCACGATGAAATGATGTTGAGTCGGGCTTAGGATTTTAAAATTATGTGTCACAATTAATTTTTTATTATAAAGGTTACATATATTTTTTTTTTGAAGGACATCCATGTTCGTTGGAGAAATACCCCGTTTTTTATAAACTTGATAATGTGAAACCCCAAATTGTAAAGTTCTTAAGTTCGAAAGAATAGACCTCAAATTGCGGTTGATCCCAATAAGAGTCCCAAATTGTTATTTTGATCCAATGTCATAATATATAAATTCAGGTGGGGGTGGGGGTGGGGGTGGGGTGGGGGGAATAGGGGTAGGGTAAGTTCTTCATAAAATATGAACTAATTCAAATAGGGCTTGTTATTGTTGATTATGAATTCATTACCATTTTCATGCTCTAATAAGGCCCACCTCTTTAAAGTAATTTTGGAAAACTTCTTCTATATTGTTTATATGGGTTTGGGTTTATTCTAGTATATAGTATTTTTTAAGTGGAAATCTAACTTGAATATTTGATTTGTTAAATAAGGCTCTTGATACTTAATCTTTTAAATGACATTTTTATTTGAGTTAAAAAAGAATGAGATGCTAAAAGGATTTTGGCCTGGATATTAATTTTAAAAATAGTAAATTGGAATTAGAATTAAAGGTATAATTTTAATTCTTAGGTTCGATAGATCAATTGTATTGTTTTTATTATAACTAACATTTAGCCTGTGCATTTGCACGAGTAATAATATAAAAAACCGTGAAATAAATTATGGATAACATTTTTAATTTTATTTTAACCGTTCCCAAAGTTTTTCATGATATTCTCTTATTCATGCTATAAATTATTGTATTTCTTTTTCTCTAGGTATTGTAGAATAGGGCTCCAAAGAAACATTTGAAAATATTCGCGTAGAAACTATCGCCCTTAACCTTTTTCTTTACAAGCTCTATGATTTCGTTCCATTTACTTGGAAAGTTAGTGATATTCATGTTTTGAGCAAAATTGATCCACAGCTTGGATACAAACGCGCACTCCCCAAATAGGTGATTAAGGCTTTCCATTTTTACTACGCAGATTGGGCAATTGACGTCTGAAATATTCATATATTTCTTAATTTTGTCTCTTGTCTCCAATTTTTTCTTGAATATTAGCCAAATGATGAATTGGTGTCAAGGTATAACTTTTGAAGACCATACTACTTTATGTCAATCGATCACCACCTCCTTTGTTCTAATGATCTCCCATGCTTTTCCTACCACGAACTTTTCATTCATAATAGTATCCTAACTCTTTATATTAGTGTTTCTATTGAATTGCATATTATTAATCAGATATAGAATTTTCTGACTCATTTTGGATTACTCCTCAGAATAGAGCTACATTTTCCTTCTTAAATATCTTTAACTGAGTAAAAGAGACAATTTCTTCTGATTCTGATTCTAAATCTGATAGATTTGAATTCCTTCCAAAAAATTATGAGATTATTCTCTAGCCATGAATTGTGCCAAAATAATATTCTCCTTCCATTACTGATTCTGAACTTCATCATCTGATATGCATCTCCTCTAATTCTTAGGATTTTCTTCAAGGACCGTGCCATTTCATTTTTAATTTGGCATGTCCATATGATGGCTTCTCCTTTCATGAATCTCGTATGAACCCATTTGACTCATAATGAATATGGTTTCATGACAAGGCCCATACATGTTTGATTGTGAGCGCTCGATTCCATATGACACAATTCTTAATGCCAAGCCTTTGGGGTACATGCAGTTTCCCATTTGACCTTTTTACCTCATCTACCTTGAGTACCCTAGATGAAGTCTCTCATCAGCTTATCTAGATCATCCATAACTTTTTTGAGAATGACTATTTGTTGTGTTCAGTAGCAAATAATTCTCTTAGTAACTCTTTTCACAAGCTTTATTCTTCCTACATATGATTGGTTTTTTGTAGCCCAACCCAAGATAGAATTTATGATATTTTCAATAAGTGGGCAAAAATGTGAGCTTTGAAGTTGATTTACAGATAAGGGGGCTCCAAGATATTTGACTGGAAGCGTTCCTTCTTTTATCCCCATGTTATTAAATATATTCTATTTCAAGTCCTCATTCACTCCTCTTCCATAAAAAGTCTTACTTTTGTCTTCATTAATGAATAAACCTGTAATACTATAAGAAGAATATTAATTAGGTAAGAGAAGTAGTTATTACTAGCATTTAGCCCGTGCATTTGCATGAGTAATAATATAAAAAATTGTGAAAAAAATTATGGATAACATTTTTAATTTTATTTTTAACCGTTTTAAGTTTATGGGTGGGTCAACCCATAATCCGACCCAAGTATCCATTTACTCAACATCATTATATATTAGTTAGTTAAAATGTCGAACTTATATTAATATTAAAACATCCCGCGTTTATCAAATTTGGTGTTGAATTTAAAATATAAAGTCTTTGTAGCCTAGTTGGTTAAAGAGTTGTACTTGTTTTGTTAGGTTGCAAGTTCGAAACATACCTCTAGCATTTTTAATTTTATTTTTAACCGTTTTAAATTTAAAAACGGGTCAACCCACAATCCGACCCAAGTATCCAAATTAACCACAGCTCTAGACCCGACAATCCGGGCACTTTAAAAATTAAGCATCATTATATATATAAATTTTATAGTTTTTCAAAACATACTAACTGAATTGTAATTCAATATTAATTATAGTAGTATCAATTCTAATTTTAATTTCACTCTTTTAAACAGGTCTTTTAGACAAAGTTAGAGACGTCTCCTTTTTCTTAAACCTGTTTTTCAATAATATATATAAAACAAGGTTATTTAAAAATAACAATTTGGTTGTGATTTCTCCTGTGAACACCAACTCTAGCTCAACCATGATTGTTGTTAGATAGAAAATAAGATAAAAGAGTGTATATTCAACTTAATGTAGTGACACAATTGTGCAAATTTTTACGAGACTTCTCAAGACAATAAATGGTAAAACTACTCAAGTCCATTTTTGCTACTACATCTGGCACATGCTTTTATTATCAAAATAATTGAGTCTATAACTGAACTAAAGGTCTCATATGTAAACCCTTCACATCACCATAAATAATTTATAAGGAAATTCTACACACCTAAAATACCTAATAATAAATAGACATTTGCAGGCACAAATAGACATTTGCAGGCACTCTGAGAAAAAATGGAAACAGCCCATCAATGACTTTAATTACCATGTTGGGAAAACAAGACAAGTTTATATAATTGAAAAACCTAAAATATGAATGAATTATTGGTGCAAATAACAATATAATTATACATGAAAGTGAAGAATTGTGTCCTTTAATTTAATGTGCAATGACTAAACTTGGATAAGACAAATTAATAGATATAATTTAATCCGATTATTTTAGGAGTTGTAGTGCTTTGCTAGAAGCCAACTACGATTAATGGGATTAAACCTATAACTATTATAATCGGGTCCTTTGAGGTCACACATTTAGAGTAGACCGACTAGATAAACGAGAAAGATGGTTAATTATTAATACATATTAGATATTATTAATAATAAGAAATATTATTTATTTGTGAAATAAAATAATATATAATTAATACATATTAGATATTATTAATAATAAGAAATATTATTTATTTGTGAAATAAAATAATATATAATTAATGGTTAATTATGGAGTTAAGATTGTGAAATAAAATAATATATAATTAATGGTTAATTATGGAGTTAAGATTGTGAATAAAATAATATATAATTAATAAATATTAGATATTATTAATAATAAGAAATATTATTTATTTGTGAAATAAAATAATATATAATTAATGGTTAATTATGGAATTTTATTTAATACAAAATGATTTATTTATTTGCAAGAAAACAGAAGTGAATAGAGAGAGAATTGTTCTTCTTTTAAAACGGTTTTTGCTATATTACGGTGAGAACTCCAAGAGGAAGAAATCATCTTTTAATCTAGCAATTGGATTGCTTCCCCTTTGTCTTTTTCGTTCTAGCAGTCGAAAGTAAAGAGATCTAGTCGGGCTCGTGTGGACCAAGTAGAGGAGCAACACATGGGGCTCTCGATTATTCATTACTACCAGATCTGATCTGGTTCACGCATCAAAGGTATATTTCTATAAACTATATATCATGATTCTATCAATTATGCATGATCATATGATTAGATGTTTAGATTAGATTTATAAATTATTCCGCTGCGAACATCTAATTAACCAACAGTGGTATCAGAGCACAAGGTTGCATATATTGAAAGGATCAATAAATTAACTGTTAATTTTGATGCGGATCTATATCGATGATATAATTTTACATAAATTAAGATGTAAAACTATCTTTAAGAAAATAAAAGAAATATTTATTTTAATTGGATTGTATAAATATTTGGATCAAATAAATATGATATATTTGTTTTCTAAAAGTTAGGAAATCCCACTTATTAAAGATTAATATTTTTCTAGTATGGCCCAGAAATACGATCTGAGCATCGTTATGTTTTCTTATAACACGATCTATGTATCGTTATGTATTTTGTAATTTATTTTGATTATTAGATTATTATAAATAATTATGTAATACAAATAAGAACCATGAAGTTCAAGGATGGAGATTCATGAAGGGTGCAAGCATGGAGACCAAAGAAGTTTAGTTCTTTATATATTTTTTGCATCTTAGGGGCCATACTAGGATCACAATTTTCATTGCATTGTTTTTATTTATAATAATTTTCACTAATAAATAAAAGACAATCAAAACTTAAGTTCCTAAAGAAAATTGGGGCAATGCCTTTCCATGTCATGACCCATGAAGTTTATGGTTTTGGTTGGATAGGTTTCGCAAAAGCGAGGGTGTCTCTCCTTAACCTTAGGCTCTTGAGGATGAATCTATACGGGGATTCATAAACCTTGATACGGTTGTACTCAACAAGAGACCAAAAGGCAAATTTTTGGATCTTGAGGCATGGGGATGAATCCTACATTGGATGTGGATCATCAACCAAGAATTATAAGAAGTTATAATCAGTAATTGTTACTTACCTTGAACACACAAGACCTAAGGCAGTGCAAAAGTACGTTGGGGATTGTCTGTATGAGATTATGACAACCGATGTTCTCACATTAAATAATGGTCCTACTTGGGTATTAGATACTGCATGTGGTGCTCACATTATTTCATATGTGTAGGGACTTAGAAATAAAAGACAAGTGAAGAAAGGAGAGATAGACATGCGCGTTGAAAATGGAGCAAGTGTTGCTGCACTTACCGTAGGAGATTTAAGTCTATCTTTACCTTCTGGTTTAATATTAGAACTGAATAATTGTTATTATGTTCCTTGCATTACTAAGAACCTTGTTTCGGTTGCTGTATTACATTCTGAAGGTTTTGAATTTAGCATTAAAAATGGAAATATTTCTGTTTTTAAGAATGATATTTTCTATGCGACTGCTCCAATGAGTAATGGACTCTTTGTATTGGATCTCAAATCAGAATTGTATAACATAAATAACAAAAGACAAAAATTAAATAGTTTGAGTGAGGCCTACCTATGGCATTGTCGATTGGGTCACATTAGTGCGAATCGCATGAAGAAGATCCACAAAGATGGGCTTCTAAAAGACATGGATTTTGAATCCATTGATACATGTAAATCATGTCTGATAGGCAAGATGACAAGGTCACCTTTCAAAGGAACGTTTGAAAGGGTTACTGAACTACTGGCGTAATACATACTGATGTATGTGGTCCAATGAGCACTGAAACTAGAGGTGGCTATAGATACTTCATCACATTTACTGATGACATGAGTAGATATGGGTATATTTACCTTATGTCACATAAATCAAAGTCCTTTGAAAAGTTCAAGGAGTTTCAAAACGAAGTAGAGACTCAAAGTGGCAAAAAAATAAAAGCACTTTGATCTGATCGTGGTGGTGAGTACTTGAGCCACGAATTTGATCATCATTTGAAAAACTGTGAGATAGTCACACAGTTGTCTACCCCAGGAACACCTCAGCTAAATGGTGTGTCTGAAAGGAGAAACAGGACTTTGTTAGACATGGTCCGATCAATGATGAGTTTTGTTAATCTTCCGGTATCCTTCTGGGGATATGCCCTCACTACCGTTGTACTTACACTAAATAGGACTCCGTCAAGAACTGTAAACAAAACTCCATATGAGATATGGACTGGAAAGGTTCCAAAGTTGTCTTTTCTGATAATATGGGGATGTGAAGCTTATGTAAAGCGTTTACAAATAGAGAAGCTTGCCCCAAAATCAGATAAATGTTTTTTATAGGGTATCCAAAAGGAAGTTTTGGATATTACTTCTACAATCCAACTCAGCAAAAGGTGTTTGTTGCAAGGGATAGTGTCTTTTTGGAAAGAGAATTCCTTTCCAACAAGTCAAGTGGGAGAAATATTCATCTTGAAACAGTTCAAGATGATGAAGAGCAACAAACTCAACAACAAAATGACATGGATGATGTCGATGCAGAGATGATTACTTTTGAAGGCTTAGGGCCTCAGAACATCCAAGAACCAGAACAAGAGGATCTACAAACAGTTGTAGATCATGTTCCGGATTTAGTTGTTGAACAAGTTGAACCCACTCGTAGATCGGAAAGGCCAAAGATACAACTAAGACGTTATGATGATGTCATCTTAAATGTAAGCCTTGATGTTCTTATGCTAGAACATAGTGAGCCTTCGACCTATAAGCAAGCAGTGACGGGTCCAGACTCCAATAAATGGCTTGACTCCATGAGGTCTGAAATGGATTCGATGTTTGAAAATCAAGTATGGGACTTGATAGATTTGCTAGATGGGGTAAAACCCATAGGAAGCAAATGAATTTTCAAACTAAAAAATGACAAGGATGGAAATGCATCTGTTTACAAGGCAAGACTAGTTGCCAAAGGTTTTAGACAAATTCATGGTATAGACTATGACGAGACATTTTCACCAGTTATCATGATTAGATCCATTAGGATAATCCTAGCTATTGCTGCATATTATGACTATGAGATATGGCAAATGGATGTCAAAACCGCTTTTCTAAATGGTTTTTTGGAAGAGGATGTGTACATGACACAACCTGAAGGTTTTGAAGATCTAAATCATGTTGGGAAGGTATGCAAGCTTAAGAAGTCCATTTATGGACTTAAACAAGCATCTAGGAGTTGGAACTTTTGATTTGATGAAAATATCAAAGAGTTTGAATTCATTAGATGCGAAGAGGATCCTTGTGTTTACAAGAAGTTTAGTGGGAGTAAGGCAGCCTTCTTAGTCTTGTATGTGAATGACATACTACTTATTGGGAATGACATTCCGATGCTAGAGTCTGTAAAAGAATGGCTGAAGAAATGTTTCTCAATGAAAGACTTAGGAAAGGCCGAGTACATACTTGGAATTAAGATCTATAGAGATAGATCTAAGAGGCTTCTTGAATTAAGTCAAGGAACTTATATTGATAAGATTCTTAATAGATTCAAGATGCAAGATTCCAAGAAGGGATTTTTACCCATTCAACAAAGTGTATATCTCAACAAGACGCAGTGTCCTAAAACACCTGCTGAGCTTGAGAAGATGAACAAGATCCCATATGCTTCTGCTATAGGATCTATCATGTATGCCATGGTATGTACACGTCCAGATATTGCATATGCTTTGAGCATGTGTAGAAGATACCAATCAAGTCCTGGAGAAGCACACTGGAGTGTAGCTAAGAATATCCTGAAGTACTTAAGAAGAACAAAGGATGATTTCTTAGTATATGGGGGAGATGAAAAATTGAT
Organism: Impatiens glandulifera; assembly: GCF_907164915.1. NCBI lineage: Eukaryota > Viridiplantae > Streptophyta > Magnoliopsida > Ericales > Balsaminaceae > Impatiens > Impatiens glandulifera. Next base: position 8,964,131 of record NC_061863.1, read on the forward strand.
CGTACAAGGCTATACTGATGTAAGCTTTCAGACTGACCGAGGTGGCTTTGAGTCTCAATCGGGTTATGTCTTTATCCTTAACGGAGGAGCTGTGAGCTGGAAGAGCTTCAAGCAAGGTACTATAGCAGATTCTACAACAGAGGCTGAGTACATTGCTGCTAGTGAAGCAGCAAAGGAGGCCGTTTGGATGAGGAAGTTCCTAGATGAACTCAGTGTTGTTCCTAGCATTTCAATGCCTATCGACATCTATTGTGACAATAATGGTGCCATAGCTCAAGCAAAGGAACCGAGTTCGAGCTCCAAATCCAGGCACGTTATGAGAAAGTATCACCTTATTCGACACATCATCACTATGGGTGATATTAGGATGTGTAAGGTGCATACTGATGACAACATTGCAGATCCATTAACCAAACCTATGCCTAGGCCCAAGCATGAGAGTCACACTAGGGCTAAGGGTCTCAAGCACATTAGAGAATGGCTTTGAGTTTGCTTTTGTATTACATTATGTATTTATGAGTGTTAGACACCAGTTTTATGTTTGACTTGATAATTTTATGATATATGATATTTCATCCTTATTTATTGTTTTTAACGATATTGAATAATATGTTCAAATAATTCATTATTAACAAATGGGATCACCTTAAGTGTTCTGGTGAATGAAACCCCATTAAGTGAAATGAAGTTTTGAATTATTAAAAGTCTATAGTTTGAAATCATCAAATGGACATAGATGATTTTATAAGTTATTATATTGTAAGTTGGCTGATAGCGTCAGGTTTCATGGGCTATAAGGACATTGAGATGTCTAGTCAATTACATATATGTGTATGGATGATACATGTAAGACTGACCCACCTTAAGACTCTCCAAAAGAGATTGTAAAGTTTTAAGTTAAACCATGTTTAGTAGATTCCTCAGACATGAGTATGTTGTGGCCTCACTTGATGATTGGTATTTCTTTGACACTGTTAAATGCTTTCCGTAAAAGGAAGTTATAAAGGCAATAGTTGGGATTGTTAAAATTGAATGGGAGCCATAGTCGTACAAGAATGGAGAAGTCCTCCTACTTCATGTATACTGTGATACATTGAACAAGAATGGTGTCTCGGCCACTTGAAGAGCGAGAACTGAAAATGCATGGCCATGCTCGGATGGATTAATATGAATCATCCGTTTAATTGACAGTTCAAACTCAGAGTTCAAGAAACATATTTGATAGAAAGGTATGAATGTTACCATATCATCAAATAAGACATTAAGAGACAAAGGTATCTTATATTGCACACTTGTTTAAGGACAAGTGGGAGATTGAAAAAATTGTGTCCTTTAATTTAATGTGCAATGACTAAACTTGGATAGGACAAATTAACAGATATAATTTAATCCGATTATTTTAGGAGTCGTAGTATTTTGCTAGAAGCCAACTACGATTAATGGGCTTAAACCTATAACTATTATAATCGGGTCCTATGAGGTCACACACTTAGAGTTGACCGACTAGATAAACGAGAAAGATAGTTAATTATTAATACATATTAGATATTATTAATAATAAGAAATATTATTTATTTGTGAAATAAAATAATATATAATTAATACATATTAGATATTATTAATAATAAGAAATATTATTTATTTGTGAAATAAAATAATATATAATTAATAGTTAATTATGGAGTTAAGATTGTGAAATAAAATAATATATAATTAATGGTTAATTATGGAGTTAAGATTGTGAAATAAAATAATATATAATTAATACATATTAGATATTATTAATAATAAAAAATATTATTTATTTGTGAAATAAAATAATATATAATTAATGGTTAATTATGGAATTTTATTTAATACAAAAGGATTCACTTATTTGCAAGAAAACGGAAGTGAATAGAGAGAGAATTGTTCCTATTTTAAAACGGCTTTTGCTATATTACAGTAAGAACTCCAAGAGGAAGAAATCATCTTTTAATCTAGCAATTGGATTGCTTCCCCCTTGTCTTTTTCGTCCTAGCAGTCGAAAGTAAAGAGATCTAGTCGGGCTCGTGTGGACCAAGTAGAGGAGCAACACGTGGGACTCTCAATTATTCATTACTACCAGATCTGATCCGGTTCACGCATCAAAGATATATTTTTATAAACTATATATCATGATTCTATCAATTATGCATGATCATATGATTAGATGTTTAGATTAGATCTATAAATTATTCCGCTGCGAACATCTAATTAACCAACAAAAAGTTACATAAATTTCTAATGATAATAAATAAGTGTATATCTCAAAAATAGAAAAACAAAAATAGTAGGTTGGATTGGACTCATCATCTTCATAAGCTTGTGAGGTAATAAGCAATATGTCATTAAAAAAAATGTAAATAAATAAATAAAATCCAAAACGATTTATCAAAATAATACAAATTTAAAATACGATAAATATAACTAGTTTGGAAAGATTGTATTTTAAATGGTTATTAGTATAATCAAAATGCCCATGTGTACAACTTATATGAAAAAAAAAATTAATACCGTTATATTTTGTCTGTTTATATAAATATGACCTAATTTTACAATATTGTGGATACACACAGCATGAGGATAAATTAAAAAAAATGGTCCTAAATTCAGAGATAAATCTAGTATTATTTCCAGTATTTTTTATATTTATGACGACAAGTTTAGATTTAATATACTCTTAATTTAAATCATTTTAACCTTGTTTAAATATAATTATTTATCGCTTTAAAAAACAAAATTGGATACAAGATATCATTAATCATTTATACAAACAAAAATACAAAACCCAACTTTTTGTTCTTCAAGTTAGCTTTAACAACAGTGATATTTCCGTCGTTATAACTCCTTTAAAAGCAAATAAACACAGTTTGATGTACCATGGTTACACGTAGTCTTGGCCACATCTTCGGTCGTCACCCTAACCTGCCCTAACCTGCCAGTACCTTGATCTCAAGTCGATCTTAGTCTTTAACCACGGTACTTTTATCGTTTTTAAATCTGTAATGGTTACCACAGGGGATTTCTTTTAACCATGGTAAAAATAGAAGTAAGAAATTTACCTATAGCTTTTGAGAACCCTAAATTTGTGATATAACACAAAAAAAAACATTTTGAAGCATGCAATATTCAACCATCATAAAAGATGCTTACAAAATATAGATGAAAAAGATAATAAAAAATTCAAATGAGCTCATCAGCCGCTCTATCTAAAAAAAAATATACGCATTAAGATGACAATTAGTAGAGTAATAGTAATAGTTTAGTGAGAAATAAAGAAAATAAGGAAATATTGAATTAAAAGTTTTATTTATTTATTTCTAAAATGGATTTGAAGTAATCAATGCCCCGTAATATTTAAGAGTCGGAAAATTATCGATATTTTCAGTATATCAAAAATACAGTATCAAATATTAACTTTTTTAGTATAACGGAAAATCGATAATGTATAATATCGATACCAAAATGATCAGTAACGGTATCAATATTGATATTTTCAAAATTTAGGTATATCGGTATATACCAAAAATGAAAATATTTATAAATTAAAAAATATACATAATACTTATAAATAAATAAATAATGACTAATGAAATATAAACTCACGGAATGTAACATTTGGGGTGGTATTTATTTCATGTGAAAGATTTATCGGGAACATTCGATTTTTATTGTGGACGATGAACATTCGATTAGTTTCTAGGATGACACTTAGTGTGGTATTAAATGTTGGCGAATAGAGTTTACTTCTATTTCAATTTCTAAAAATGCATCGGTAAAATATATGTTTGACATTCGATCCAGTGATTTTTTGAAATTAAATTTAAATAAATTATATCAAACAAGTCATTAGATAGAGTGGTTATAGAAATTTAAAAAAGTCTTAAAAAAGTAATCTCAATTCTCTCTTTTTGTAAGAATTATTTTATACTTTCTCTTCCACTTTTCAATTTTTTTTCCTCCTAAATATTATTATTTTTTTCTAAACCAACATTCCTTATTAATAATTTCATTTTATATCATACATCGGGATTGTTTGGTAAATATTCTATGAAACATGTGATTTGAGGTGAACTTTGTATTTATATTAAATTTTGTATTTAAATAATGTTAATTATATTACAGGAATATAATGTATAAATGAAATAACAATTATTTATAATCAAGAGAATTGCATGTATGTATAAACTCTAAATCACTATTATATATTATTATTATTTAACATGTTCTATAGATATATAATATATTTCAAATTTTCTCATATTAATATCAAATAAATTATGACTTAAATGAACTTAAAAATCAAACAAACTAAAATAAAAAAACATATCAAACTAATTAAGCATTTTAATAATAATAAAAAGGAGAAAATATAGATATTCAACCTCTTAATTTCACATGAAATATTCATAATATAATATAACTCAACTAATAAAATAATTATATTTTATATAAAAAATATAAAATTAATCATCAAATATTTGAGTCTTCTCTCAAATATACATTGCATTAACTAATATTACATACATATAAAATTATCAAAACAACACTCACATTTAAATAATTATAATTCCTATAAAAATTTGTACCTAACATATCATACTATCAGTACTCCACCATTTAAATCTCTAAAATTTACATAAATTAGAATTATAAAATTAATTATCTTTATAAATATGAAGACTTTAATTATTAAATTACTTGTGAGTGTTAATTACAAATTTTATTTTGTTTCAGAATATATAATTAATTATTAAAAAATATATATATATTATTTAAAGGTCTGTTTAGTAATTATAAAATTTGAATTAGAGAGTATAATTTCAATTATTAAGTTTAATAGATAATTTAGGATTAAGAATTATAATTTCAGTTGAATTCAAATTATTAATTTTATAATTCTAAATATTATTTTTTATATATTTTCTAGATAAAAATATTTTATTATTTACAACAAAGTTAACCTATTGAGCCCATTTCTTAAATTTAGGAAGTGATAGACGAAACTATTTTTCTTAAATTTAGGAAGTGATCTAGAAAGTTAACATGTCAAATCATTTTTTTTATTTAGTAAGTTAAAATGTCTAACTGATATTTTTTTTAAATATAGTAAATTAACCTATCGAACCGATATTTATTTTTTATTAATGAGAATCGACTTTTAGACAAAAACTTTTGACACATAAACTATTATAAAAGGTTGTGTCAACCCAATATTATAATAATATAGATAATATATTCAAATATTTTTTATTATATATATTTTTCAAATCTATAAATTTAAATTGAATTACAATTTTATCATTTTTTTAAATATAAGAATTAAATTATAATTCAATATCAAATATTATAAAATTAAAATTTCAGTGTCAATTTCAATAATTCGAACAAATTCTAAATATTTGTAGTAATTTTTCGTTATAATTGCCTCTTATTATTAACTACTTGTCTTGTTCGGTATAGGTTATTTAAAATAGAGAAAAAAATGATTAGTGATATTTTGAGGAATAATAATATTTATTTGATAAAATGACTTAAAGCGTATTGATATAAATAAATAAAATAAATAATACTAATTTAAAATAAATAATATTTTAGTATTTTAATTAATAAATTGATTGGTTTGATAGATAAGATTAGAGTGAAATCATGTTTAATATTTTTTAATTATTTGAATTCCCTAAAATTGAAGAATAAGTTGAGAGTAGTTTAAAAGACTAAACTAAGAAAATGCATAACAAATTATATTTTTTTACCCTACATTCCAAATTTCTAATTAACTAGATATGATAAGGTATTTATAATCTTGGACAGATTCTAAACACTAGTAAATCCTGGTAAGATAGACCTATATTATTTGTAATGAGGAAGAGAGATAACATATTCAAATAGAATTATATATATTAAAGTTTTTATAAAAGTATTATTTTAAAATATTTTATTCAAAATTATTATAATCAAATATGTAAAAAAATACCTTTTTCTTGTTAAATTATAAAAATATATATTATAAAAAAGTAAGTATTTAATAAAAGCTTAAGATATTCAATGCATGGTTTGACTCTCATAAGGGCTGAGTTCCAAATTTTTAGTGCCTTGTAAATTTTGGAATTCATAAATGAAATTAATAAATGTTTACATGACATGCAAAGTTTTCAACACGTGTATTTCAATATATTTTTTTTTTCTAAAAATTTAAGTATATCATTATATTTTTTTTTTATCATTACATCATTTAATTTATTAATAAAAAAGTAAAATAATTTTAGTTTATTTATATAAATTTTTAATAAAAAACATAATTTAACTAATTCAAAACTTAAATAACTTATTTTTTATTAAACAATTTATTTTTTATAAAATCTTATCAAACAAACTTAAACTTATGGATATTTTTAAGATAAGAATAAACTTTTTTTTTTAAATGAGAATCAGAGGATATGTGACATTAGTCAAAGTCATATAGCTTTTTAATCATGGGTTATTTATAAGATTTTGATGTTCTTTTTTTTTATCTAATTTATCTTTCTAGTCAAATTATTATACTTAATTTATTAATAAAATTATAAAAATATTCTTATTTTACTTTTATTAAATTTTAATGTTAAATATAAAAGAATATTTTAATAATTTATCTTAAACAAATATTAAATAACTCATTTTTATTAAACATAATCTTTTTTAAAAAACTAAAAAAATTCTTAAACAAAAACAAATCAAACAAGATGATAAAAATTAACACATATATTAATTTATTTTTGTTAGGTGGATAAATATATTTTGTTAATAATTAAAATGTTTTTTTTAATAATAAATAAATTTTGACATTTTTAACAAACTTGATAAGCAATATAATATTAATTTATATTATTTTATTATATTTAAAAAATGATTATCAAAATTAAAATTGAATTATGTTGTTTAGTGTTATAAATATGATATTTTTCCTTTTATTTTATCATATTTTATTTATGAATTCATAATCAAAGTTAAAATTAAATTTTTTTAGTGTTCAAAAGTAAAATTATCTTTTGAATTACTATAATTTTTTACTTGTATATTTAATTAATAATGTTATTAATATTTTTTTTTCTTCATATAATTTCCCTTTTTACTTTTCAATTGCACTATCTTTTAATCGTTTATTAATATAAAATTACCATTTACTTTAATAACTAATAAATACACCATTTACTTTTTTTTCTTTATATATACATTTTTTTATATTTAGAAGACTTTGAAATATAGAGTTGGGCATCGTACATAAACGTTCGTATTCGACTCGGGCCATTCATGTTAGACTCTCAATCGTGTCGTGTTGTGTCGTGTCTAAATCTTATGCGTATCGTATCGTGTCTTGACCCACTCAAAACATTATGATTCACGAACTCTTTTGTGTCGTGTTATTCGTGTCCACGAGTTTATTCGTGTCGTACTAACTCGTGTTTAAATTCGTGTTTCATGTTATTCCGACTAGATTTTGTTATCGTGTCAACACAATAGAGTCTTGACACTCATGTTAATTAATTATTTATTTATTTATATATATTAAATTATATTGTTAGTAAAATTTAAAATATTATTATATTATTAAAGTTAAATTATTATATTATTAAAGTTAAATTATTATCATATATTTTTTTTGAATGTTATAATAATAATTAAATTTTAAAATAATTTAAAATTTTAAAAATAATATGTAAACTAATAAAAGTAATATGTGAGATAATTATTATGAAATTCAAATTTTTATTCATATAATTTATTTTATATTTATATTTTATTTTAATATTTTAGTATATTTAATTTTAATTATATATATTACATTTATAAAATTAAATAATTTATAAATTTAATGAAAATGTAAATATATTTAGAGAAACTACGTGGCCATTTGATAATGTTAATGTAAAAGTTGGTAGTTTGAGAAAGAAAATGGGAGAGAAAGTGGGAAAGGTGTGTAAAATTTAAAAATATATATTATTAAAATTAAAATTAAAATTATTATCATATATTTATTATTTAATGTATTAATAATAATTGAAATTATAAATAATTAAAAAATTAATAAGTAATTAATAAAAATAATATCTAAGAAAATTATTAATAGACTCACATTTTTATTCATATAATTTATTTTTTATTTATATTTTATTTTAATTTATATTATTTAAGTTAATATTTTATTTTAATATTATATTTTAGTGTGTTTAATTTTAATTATAAATATTACATTTATGAAATTAAATAATTTATCAATTGAATAAAAATGTAATAGGTTTAGAGAATGTTAATGTGGGTAGCTTAGGTCATTTGACTAATTATGTTTATGTCGTTTCGTGTGTATACTCGTGCTCGTGTATATACTTGTGTCGTGTTTATACTCGTGTCGTGTTCGTGTCGACTCGTAACCGTATTTCGATCGTATAAACTCATAATCGTGTTGTGACCGTGTCGTCTTGTGCTTGTATCGTGTCAACCCAAGACCCGAGTGAGATAATATCGTATCGTGTCGTTCCGTACAAATATCGTGTTGGATCGTGTCGATTCGTATTTAGCTAACCCATTGCCCAACTACTGTATTAGTAGTACATAACTATATATGTTTAAATATATTATAATATTATATGCAACTTGTTATTATTATTCTCACTTTATCTCTTCCCTTATCTCTTCCCTTAAACTCTATAAAAAGATACCACTAACAAGATTATTCTTGAGTTTCATTAAGAGAGTTGTTACCAAATAGAAGAGATTGGACATGGAAGCTTTGGATGAAGGGTTAAGAGTTAGCAGTTCCAACATATGGATGGAAGGATTGAGTAACAATAGAGAAGTCTTCTCGAGATCACCACGCAACGAAGAAGATGAAGAATCGTTGAAATGGACCGCTATTGAAAAACTTCCAACTTATCGAAGGATAAGGATAGGCATACTAAAAGGAGATGACAACAATACAATGGAAATTGAAATAATGAATCTCGGAGAATTAGAGAAGAAGAAGATTCTAGAAAGGTTGGTGAACATAGCTGAGGAAGACAATGAAAAGTTTCTCATTAAACTCAATCAACGTATAGATAGGTATAGAGATGGGCATCGTACATAAACGTTCGTATTCAACTCAGGCAAGTCATGTTAGACTCTCAATCGTGTCGTGTTGTGTCTAAATTTTATGCGTGTCGTATCGTGTTTTGACCCACTCAAAACATTATGATTCACAGACTATTTCGTGTCGTGTTATTCGTGTCCACGAGTTTATTCGTGTCGTACTAACTCGTATTTAAATTCGTGTTTCGTGTTATTCCGACTAGATTTTGTTATCTTGTCAACACAATCGAGTCTTGACACTAATGTTAATTATTTATTTATTTATATATATTAAATTATATTGTTAGTAAAACTTATAAAATATTATTATATTAAAGTTAAATTATTATCATATATTTTATTTGAATATTTTAATAATAATTAAAATAATTTAAAATTTTAAAAATAATATGTAAACTAATAATAATAAAATTAATATGTGAGATAATTATTATGAGACTCAAATCTCTATTCATATAATTTATTTAATATTTATATTTTATTTTAATATATTAATTTTAATTATATATACTATATTAATAAAATTAAATAATTTATAAATTTAATAAAAATGTAAATATATTTAGAGAGACGTTACTATTTGATAATATTAATGTAAAAGTGGGTAGTTTAGAAAAGAAAATGAGAGAGAAAGTGGGAAAGGTGGATAAAGTTTATAAATATATATTATTATATTATTAAAATTAAAATTAAAATTATTATCATATATTTATATTTAATGTATTAATAATAATTGAAATTATAAATAATTAAAAAATTAATAATTAATTAATAAAATAATATCGAAGAGAATTATTTATAGACTCACATTTTTATTGATATAATTTATTTTTTATTTATTTTTTATTTTTTTTTATTTTAATTTATATTATTTAATTAATATTTTATTTTAATATTATATTTTAGTGTGTTTAATTTTAATTATAAATATTACATTTATGAAATTAAATAATTTATTAATTGAATAAAAATGTAATAGGTTTAGAGAATGTTAATATGGGTAGCTTAGGTCATTTGACTAATTTAGTTTATGTCGTTTCGTGTGTATACTCGTGCTCGTGTCTATACTTATGTCGTGTCTATACTCGTGTTGTGTCCGTGTCGACTCGTAACCGTGTTTCGATCGTATAAACTCATAATCGTGTCGTGACCGTGTCGTCTCGTGCTTGTATCGTGTCAACCCAAGACCCGAGTGAGATAATATAGTATCGTGTCGTTCCGTACAATTATCGTGTTGGATCGTGTCGGTTTGTATTTAGCTAACTCATTGCCCAGCTCTAGACATGTATGAAATTTAAAAAAACGTTAATATTATTGTAATATAATTTTAAATGTTTTTGATAATTAATTAATTTATAACATAGAGTTGGAGTTAAACTTCCAACAATTGAAGTTCGGTGTGAACGTTTAAAAGTTAATACAGGCTCATGTTGGAAGTCGGGCTGTACCAACCAACCATCCTTAATTTCTTCTTCAATATGATAGAGAATATGATAGAGGTAGTTCTAATTATTTGGATTACAATATTTATTATGAATATTCATGATTAATTCATTTATTCACATATTAACTAATAAAATCTATATATTTTTCTTAAAGGGATTCATGAATTTCCTTCATGTCCTTCCAAGTAGAAAGAAGCCATTTACAATCCTCAATGATATCAGTGGAATAATCAAACCTGGAAGGTGAGAAAAAGCAAATGCAAAATTCAACTCTTTTTTTTTTAGCAAAAAGAAAAAAATTATGCAAAATTCAACTTTATAAAATTCCTCTAACATGAGTAATAAAGTGATCAATGTCATTTAATTAAAGTTGTGGCTCATAAAATGCAAGCATTTATTCTATTAGAAAAAGGTAAAAACAAATATATTAATATTTTTTTACTTTTTTTTTAGTCAAATATTTTATTACAAGACTCTTTATACTTGAATTATTTAATAAAATTGTTTTTTTTCTTTATTTAATTTGATTTTATCAATTTATCTTGAGAAAAACAAAACTGTTAAAGAAAATAAATATAATAAGCATTATTGATTTAGTGCTATTTGAATAATCAAATAATTTTTCTTCACATTAGTATTTAAAAAAACATTATAATTACTAATTAGTATATTATACATTTATACATAAATTAGTTAAAAAAAACATTAGATCTTATTTAAATAATTTATTATGTTATTTAAATATAGTATAGTATTATCTAATTGTTCAAAAAATTATTAATTAAAAATGTAATAGGTTTAGAGAAGGTTAATGTGAGTAGCTTAGATCATTTGACTAATCGTGTTTATGTCGTTTCGTGTGTATACTCGTGCTCGTGTCGTGTCTATACTTGTGTCGTGTATATACTCGTGTTGTGTCCGTGTCGACTCGTAACCGTGTTTCGATCGTTTAAACTCATAATCGTATCGTGACCGTATCGTCTCGTTCTTGTATCGTGTCAACCAAGACCCGAGTGAGATAATATCGTATCGTGTCGTTTCGTACAAATCTCGTGTTAGATCGTTTCGGTTCGTATTTATCCAACTCATTGCCCAATTCTAGTAGATAACTATATATGTTTAAATATATTATAATATTATACGCAACTTGTTATTATTATTCTCACTTTATCTCTTATAAAAAGATACCACTAACAAGATTATTCTTGAGTTTCATTAAGAGAGTTGTTACCAAATAGAAGAAATTGGACATGGAAGCTTTGGATGAAGGGTTAAGAGTTAGCAGTTCCAACATATGGATGGAAGGATTGAGTAACAATAGAGAAGTCTTCTAGAGATCACCACGCAACGGAGAAGATGAAGAATCGTTGAAATGGGCCGCAATTGAAAAACTTCCAACTTACGGAAGGATAAGGAGAGGCATACTAAAAGGAGATGACAACAATATAATGGAAATTGAAATAATGAATCTCGGAGAATTAGAGAAGAAGAAGATTCTAAAAAGGTTGGTGAATATAATTGAGGAAGACAATGAAAAGTTTCTCATTAAACTCAAACAACGTATAGACAGGTACGAAATAAAAAAATATTATTGTAATATAATTTTAAATGTTTTTGACAATTTATTAACTTGGAAAACAGAGTCGGAGTTAAACTTCCAACAATCGAAGTTCGGTTCGAATATTTAAAAGTTAATACAGAAGCTCATGTTGGAAGTCGGGCTCTACCAACCATCCTTAATTTCTCCTTCAATATGATAGAGGTAGTTCTAATTAGAGCTGGGCATCATACATAAACGTTCGTATTCGACTCGGGCAAGTCGTGTTAGACTCTCAATCGTGTCGTGTTGTGTCGTGTCTAAATTTTATGTGTGTCGTATCGTGTCTTGACCCACTCAAAATATTATGATTCACGGACTCTTTCGTGTCGTGTTAATCGTGTCCACGAGTTTATTCGTGTCGTACTAACTCGTGTTTAAATTCGTGTTTCGTGTTATTCCGACTTTGTTATCGTGTCAACACAATCGTGTGTCTTGACACTCATGTTAATTATTTATTTATATATATTAAATTATATTGTTAGTAAAACTTATAAAATATTATTATATTATTAAAGTTAAATTATTATATATTTTGTTTGAATGTTTTAATAATAATTAAAATTTTAAAATAATTTAAAATTTTAAAAATAATATATAAATTAATAAAAGTAATATGTGATATAATTATTATGAGATTGAAATTTCTATTCATATAATTTATTTAATATTTATATTTTATTTTAATATTTTAGTATATTTAATTTTAATTATATATATTACATTTATAAAATTAAATAATTTATAAATTTAATGAAAATGTAAATATATTTAGAGAGACGTGGTCATTTTATAATGTTAATGTAAAAGTGGGTAGTTTGAGAAAGAAAATAGGAGAGAAAGTGGGAAATGTGGGTAAAATTTATAAATATATATTATTATATTATTAAAATTAAAATTAAAATTATTATTATATATTTATTATTTAATGTATTAATAATAATTGAAATTATAAACAATTAAAAAATTAATAAGTAATTAATAAAATAATATCAAAGAGAATTATTAATAGACTCACATTTTTATTTATATAATTTATTTTTTATTTATATTTTATTTTAATTTATATCATTTAAATTAATATTTTATTTTAATGTGTTTAATTTTAATTATAAATATTACATTTATGAAATTAAATAATTTATTAATTGAATTAAAATGTAATAGGTTTATAGAATATTAACGTGGGTAGCTTAGGTCATTTGACTAATTGTGTTTAAGTCAGTTTCGTGTGTATATTCGTGCTCGTGTCGTGTCTATACTTGTGTCGTGTCTATACTCGTGTCGTGTCCATGTCGACTCGTAACCGTGTTTCGATCGTATAAACTCATAATCGTTTCGTGATCGTGTCGTCTCGTGCTTATATCGTGTCAAGTCAAGACCCAAGTGAGATAATATCGTATCGTTCCGTACAAATATCGTATTAAATCGTGTCGGTTCGTATTTAGCTAACTCATTGCCCAATATTTATTATGAATATTCATGATTAATTCATTTATTCACATATTAACTAATAAAATCTATATATTTTTCTTAAAGGGATTCATGAATTTCCTTCATGTTCTTTCAAGTAGAAAGAAGTCATTTACGATCCTCAATCCTCAATGATATCGGTGGAATAATCAAACCTGGAAGGTGAGAAAAAGCAAATGCAAAATTCAACATTTTTTTTTTTTAGCAAAAAGAAAAAATTATGCAAAATTCAACTTTATAAAATTCCTCTAATGTGAGTAATAAAGTGATCAATGTCATTTAATTAAAGTTGTGGCTCACAAGCATTTATTCTATTAGAAAAAGGTAAAAACAAATATATATATATATATATATATATATATATATATATTAATATTTTTGGACTTTTTTTTTAGTCAAATATTTATTACAAGACTCTTTATACTTAAATTATTTAATAAAATTGTTTTTTTTCTTTATTTAATTTGATTTTATCAATTTATCTCTTCCCTTAAACTTTATAAAAAAGATACCACTAACAAGATTATTCTTGAGTTTTATTAAGAGAGTTGTTACCAAATAGAAGAAATTGGACATGAAAGCTTTGGATGAAGGGTTAAGAGTTAGCAGTTCCAACATATGGATGGAAGGATTGAGTAATAATAGAGAAGTCTTCTCGAGATCACCACGCAACGAAGAAGATGAAGAATCGTTGAAATGGGCCACTATTGAAAAACTTCCAACTTATCGAAGAATAAGGAGAGACATACTAAAAGGAGATGACAACAATACAATGGAAATTGAAATAATGAATCTCGGAGAATTAGAGAAGAAGAAGATTCTAGAAAGGTTGGTGGACATAGTTGAGGAAGACAATGAAAAGTTTCTCATTAAACTCAAACAACGTATAGACAGGTATGAAATTAAAAAAAAAAACGTTAATATTATTGTAATATAATTTTAAATATTTTTGACAATTAATTAACTTGAAACGAAGAGTCGGAGTTAAACTTCCAATAATCGAAATTTGGTTCGAACATTTAAAAGTTAATACAGAAGCTCATGTTGGAAGTCGGGCTCTACCAACCATCCTTAACTTCTCCTTCAATATGATAGAGGTAGTTCTATTTATTTGGGTTACTATATTTATTATGAATATTCATGATTAATTCATTTATTCACATATTAACTAATGAAATCTATATATTTTTTTTTTAAAGGGATTCATGAATTTCTTTCATGTTCTTCCAAGTAGAAAGAAGCCATTTACAATCCTCAATAATATCAGTGGAATAATCAAACCTGGAAGGTGAGAAAAAGCAAATGCAAAATTTAACTTTTTTTTTTTTTTTTTTTTAGCAAAAAGTAAAAAATTATGCAAAATTCAACTTTATAAAATTCCTCTAATATGAGTAATAAAGTGATCAATGTCATTTAATTAAAGTTGTGGTTTAAAATGCAAGCATTTATTCTATTAGAAAAAGGTAAAAACAAATATATATATATATATATATATATATATATATATATATATTAACATTTTTGGACTTTTTTTTTTTTAGTCAAATATTTTATTACAAGACTCTTTATACTTGAATTATTTAATAAAATTATTTTTTTCTTTATTTAATTTGATTTTATCAATTTATATTGAGAAAAACAAAACTGTTAAAGAAAATAAATATAATAAGCATTATTAATTTAGTGTTATTTGAATAATCAAATAATTTTTCTTCACATTAGTATTTTAAAAAAATAAACATTATAATTACTAATTAGTATATTATACATTTATACATAAATTAGTTAAAAAAAACCTTAGATCTTATTTAAATATAGTATAGTATTATCTAATTGTTGGATAAATTATCAATTAAATTATGAGTTATTTGAAAATAAAATTTTCAAATAATTGATACATTAGCCAAAAACCCAAATCATTCTAGAACACAAACGGTAGTTTGTAAGAAAAATTAGGGTTTATGCACAATTCTTTACGATTTCGAGAGGGAAGATGATGCCCATGGAAGAAGGCGAGATGGAAGCCTCCATGAAGGACCTCGATGATGAAGCTCGCACCGGCAAAGTGTGCGTCACGCCGTCGAGAAGAAGAAAGTCGAAAAATCGAGGCAGGAGACCTGAATTGCGGAAAAGGAAGCAACATTGACTCCTGCTAACCTCACCGATCTTACAGACGCCATTGGAGGGGTAGGGAGTGGCGAGCCTTCACTAACCAGAATCAGAACAGGGAAATTAGTCTAGACTTCAAACAAACAGAAGGAGAAGGGAACTAAGAGGACGACACTCCACTAATCCAGTCCAGCGTCGAATCATGGTCCAAAAGATATATCTTTTTACCAAATGTATACTATAATCTGAATCATGATTAAAAAAAATAGTGGATGATGACATAGAAAACAATCTTATACTAAATGGAAAGAAAAACACTTTTAGTTTGAACTTATGATTTTTCAATAGGATCGTGATCATGCAAGAGATTGTGACAAAATAAAGTTTTCAAATAGGCTTGATACATGTGTTTTAGGTTAACATATTCATCATTGGGCTATTTTGTTATATTCTTTTCCTTGTATATTTTTCTTTCCTAGTTAGAACTAATTATCTTCTTCTTCTTCTCTTCACAGAATGACATTGTTACTAGGTCCACCAAGCTCCGGAAAAACCACATTACTTCTTGCTTTGGCTGGAAAACTCAATTTGGACCTCAAGGCAAGCAAGAACAATGAATCCAGATTTCCATTTCCATAATTTGTTCTCCTTCAGTTGAGTTATTAATGAATATTTGAATATACTCCAGGTTTCAGGGAGAATGTCATACAATGGCCATGGAATGGAGGAGTTTGTTCCACAAAGAACATCAGCTTACATTGGTCAAAATGACCTTCATATTGGAGAGTTGACAGTTAGAGAAACACTGGCTTTCTCAGCTAGATGTCAAGGAATTGGTTATCAATATGGTAAGTTAAATGGATTAACTGTCATGAATGTGACTTCTTTCGAGAATGTCTTATTTGCGACATCATGTGGATATCCTGATTAAAAATGTCATGAATGTGTAAAAACAACTATATCCAGAAATGTTAGAAGAATTGTCTAGGAGAGAAAAGGAAGCTGGCATTAAACCTGATCCAGATATTGATATCTACATGAAGGTAACCAACCAACATCAGTTATTTACATTGTTTTCTCTGATTCTTCTTCTGAACTTGAATATATCTCTTACTGCAGGCTGCTTCACTAGAAGGACAGAAAGCTGTTGTAACAGACTATACTCTCAAGGTATCATATGATGGATCATCTGAGAAGCTTAAACAGTAGAGATGGACCTCCTTTGAATCTCACGTTTATCATTCTGAACAGATCTTAGGACTGGAAGTCTGTGCAGACATATTGGTCGGAGATGAAATGATTCGCGGCATTTCTGATGGCCAAAAGAGACGCGTCACAACCGGTAAGCTTATTTTCATGTACATAATGATGATTTTTCTCTATTGAGCTGTCGAATGACTACCAGAAACAGAATCATAATCTGATTATACAATGATTCAGGAGAGATGCTGGTTGGACCTTCTCGAGCGCTGTTCATGGACGAAATATCGACTGGCTTGGACAGTTCTACGACATTTCAGATCGTAAATCGACATTATTCTCCTGGCAGACGGTCAAATCGTCTATCAGGGCCCACGGGAGAACGTCTTGGAGTTCTTCGAGTACAAGGGCTTCAAGTGCCCCGAAAGGAAAGCAGTTGCCGATTTCCTTCAAGAAGTAAGAATTAGGTCTAATTCAAATTGATTAAGATCTAAAATCAAATTCCACATTCAAAATTGTTTTTCGGCGGGAAAATCGTGTAGGTGACATCAAGGAAGGATCAAGAGCAATATTGGAAAAACAAAGAAGAACCCTACAGATTCGTTACCGCTGAAGAGTTCGTGGAGGCGTTTCAGACATTTGAGATCGGCCAAAGATTAGGTGACCAACTGGCGATCCCTTTTGACAAAGCAACTTCTCATCCTGCTGCTTTGACGACTACAAAATATGGTGCTCCAAAGATGGAAATCCTGAAAGCTTGCATGTCCAGAGAGTACTTACTCATGAAGAGGAACTCATTCGTCTACCTTTTCAAGATGTTTCAAGTGAGTAGTAATAACAAGAATCCTAAATTAATTCTCCAAAATTGAATTCAAGCTAATGAATGATGCTTTTCTAGCTTACCGTGATGACAATTATCACAATGACGGTTTTCCTAAGAACAAAGATGGCCAAGAGAACGGTAGATGATGGCCGCATTTACATGGGTGTTACATTCTTCACAATGATCGTTACTGTGTTCAATGGATACGCATAGCTGGCCTTGAGTATTTTGAAACTTCCAGTCTTTTATAAGCAAAGAGATTTCTTGTTCTTCCCAGCTTGGGCATATTCTTTACCCACTTGGATCCTTAAGATCCCGATTTCATTCGTCGAAGTTGGTATTTGGGTTTTCATGATTTACTATGGCGTAGGATTTGATTCTGATGTTAGAAGGTAAAAATAAAAAATAAAAAAAATAGCTAAATAGCTACTAAACCTCTTTTTATGTAAGCATATTGATTTAGCATCTAAATGAACCATGACTACAAATTGCAGGCTCTTTAAACAATATCTTTTACTTATTTGTGTTAACCAAATGGCTTCTGGACTTTTTCGCTTCATTGGGTCTCTTGGAAGGACTATCATCGTTGCAAACACATTTGGCACATTTGCATTGCTTCTTGTTATGGTATTGGGCGGATTTGTTATGTCAAGAGGTATGCTAATTCGAAAATAAGCTAAATATTCTATTGAGAATGTTTGTTTAGTTGAAATCTGATATTACTCTTTATTCATATGATCAGATAGCATAAAGAAATGGTGGATATGGGGATACTGGATTTCTCCTATGATGTATGGCCAGAACGCCATTGCTGTGAATGAATTTCTTGGGAAGAGTTGGCAACATGTTAGTTATCATCATTTCTTCTTTCGGTAGTTAGGGTATTCATAACAAGGTAAATGACTTTGATTTTCTGGCAGATTCCTCCAAATTATACAGAAACGTTAGGTGTGTTGGTATTGAAGTCTCGCGGGTTTTTTCCATTAGCAAGTTGGTATTGGATTGGTGTAGGGGCGTCAATAGGATATGTGTTTCTATTTAACTTTCTCTTCACATGGGCTCTTTCTTACCTCAACCGTAAGCAACAAAATCTCCTTTCAAACTTTACAAGTATTTCCATGTTGACTAATGAGGATTGGAATTCTTTCAGCAATTGACAAGCCACAAGCAATTCTATCTGAAGAAACCTTATCGGATAGGAATGCAAGCGGAAGTGAAATATCGTCTAGTAACAAGAAACGAGGAATGGTTCTACCTTTTGAACCTCTTTCGATCGCATTTGATGATATCAGATATGCAGTTGACATGCCACGCGTACTTACTTGATATGCTTTCGAGTCTTACTACAAATAGTGTCTCAAAAGAAACGAAACCACTTTAATCCATTTCTTTGTGCAGGAGATGAAGGATGAAGGCGTTAATGAAGATCGGCTCGAGCTATTGAAAGGTGTAAGTGGATCTTTTAGGCCTGGAGTATTAACTGCACTTATGGGAGTAAGTGGTGCCGGAAAGACAACTTTGATGGATGTATTGGCTGGACGAAAAACGGGTGGATACATAGATGGGAGGATTACGATATCTGGTTATCCGAAGAAGCAAGAAACATTTGCTCGCATTTCCGGTTATTGTGAGCAAACCGACATTCACTCCCCTCATGTTACCATCCACGAATCCTTACAATACTCGGCCTGGCTTCGTCTTCCTCGAGACGTGAACACCGTGACTAGAAAGGTAACCTTTTTTTTCCTCGGAGGTAACCCCACTTTGTTTTAATAAAATGGCACAATCTTGTTTTCCCAAAAAAAGAGAAGAAAATAAAAGGTAACCCAATTTTTACTATCTTAGCCACTATAATTTATAGTTAATGTAAATCATAACTGCAGATGTTTGTCGAAGAGGTTATGGAGCTCGTAGAGCTAACACCAATAAAGGAAGCTCTCGTCGGTTTGCCAGGCGTGAATGGACTTTCAACCGAGCAACGGAAGAGACTAACAATTGCGGTTGAGCTTGTGGCTAATCCATCCATAATATTCATGGACGAACCGACGTCAGGCCTTGACGCGAGAGCTGCTGCAATCGTGATGAGAGCCGTGAGGAACACTGTAGACACAGGACGGACAGTTGTATGCACTATCCATCAACCTAGCATTGACATATTTGATGCTTTTGACGAGGTTTATAATTGTATTGATAAACCTTTATTTGAGCTAATTACACTTGTATACTTTCCACTAAGAATGCTTTCTTGGAAGTGGGGTGGAATAAATCCTGGTTTTCAAAAAATGAAATAAAATTTCTTAACAAGAAGTTTGTCGTCTCTCAACTCTCAATTGTAGTTGCTACTTATGAAACGAGGAGGTCAAGAAATCTATTTCGGTCCACTTGGTCGTCATGCCGTCAATCTTATAGAGTACTTTGAGGTATGTATTGTAGATAATCAATTGAAATAATAGAATAATCTTATTTTCATCTTAAAACTAACAAAATTAATGTCAAACTAGGCAATAAGTGGAGTAAACAAAATTAAAGACGGTTACAATCCAGCGACATGGATGTTGGAGGTGACTTCGACTGTACAAGAAACGTCTCTTGGCGTGAACTTTGTTGATATCTATAAACAATCAGATCTATACAGGTAAACAATCATGATAACTCATGAAATTTATGAAGTATACTTTTTCTTTTGAAATTGAAATTGAAATGAGAGTTGAGCATGTTCCAACTTCTTGTTAAAAATTCTGTAAATCTTTTCATTATTAATTCAAGGAAAAAGAAAAACACTTAGAATCTGAATAATAAGAATCTATCTTTTGGATTTTATTGTATGGCATAATCATATATTTTTTCTTCTCATAAATTAGGAATAACAAAGTAACCATCAAGGAAATCAGCACGACAAAACTGGGATCGAAAGATCTGCACTTTCCGACAAAATACTCGCAATCTTTCATCACGCAATCCATTGCTTGCTTATGGAAACAAAACTTATCCTACTGGCGAAATCCTCTTTACACTGCGGTGAGAATAATGTTCACAACCATCATAGCTCTTTTGTTTGGCACTATCTTTTGGGATATGGGATCAAAAAGGTTTGTGATTTCAAAGTTTCTTCATTTCTTCTAAAAAGTTGGTTTAAGTTACAATCTCTTAGTGTTAATTGGTACTGACATGCAGGGATACAGAACAGGGTATACTCAATGCGATGGGTTCCATGTATTGCGCGGTTATATTTATTGGTGTAACAAATTCTTATGGAGTTCTACCTATTGTCTACATAGAGAGGGCTGTATTTTATAGGGAAAAATCAGCTGGAATGTATTCTGCATTGCCATACGCCTTTGCGCAGGTAACAACATCATAGTAATTCCATGTGTTTTACTGAAGTTATTGCTGTATTTGACATGTCATAAAAACAGCTTTCTATCATTCAAACAACAAAATAAAGTAAAAGAGAAAAACATGAACAACTTAAAAGATAACTTCCAAGTATGAATATAACATCTTATCAAATAGAGTGTAATTGTAGCGAATAATCCTAATTAGGTCATAGGAAGAAAATAATTTGGTGTGTAATATCAATTGTATTGAGAGTGATTTGTGATTACAGTTTCTGGAATAAATAGCAAAGAATTGAAACGAATAATCTATACGATCCCTATTATCTGGAGGATGATAATTGTTGATTCTTTGGAATATTTGGTGATTGAACTTGATTTTTCTGTCATTCCTGTAAGATTATCCAAATAGACACTGAAACAAAATTTTAAAATACTTTTGTCACAATCTGAATCACAAAAGTGTTTTTTTAGCTTGGTACTAAAAGACAATGGATCATAATCCAGATTATAGAGTGATTGTTTGGTTCATTTAGCATAACGATCATTTTCTGGATCTTCATCTAGATTATAGTGTGATTTTTGTTTCACTTGATAACTTTTTTTCTTCCTAATCATGACCCATGTTAGTTTCTAGATAATTGTGATTTTTAACCAACATAACAAACCTAAACTTTTGGATCATGCATAACTAATCTTAATTGAACAAAAAAACATCATATTTCAAGCATATTCCACATTAATTGTGCACTACATTCTCTCAATCAACTTTCAAGTATCTAGTATGAGACTCCACATTCATATCGCATTGGATCGGGTATTGTCATCTTTCAAGTTATAATTTTTTAGTCTTTCTGCTTTTGCAGGTCCTAATTGAGATTCCACATGTTCTACTTCAATCAACCCTATATTCTGTTATTGTATACTCCATGATAGGATTTGAGTGGACAGCTGCAAAGTTCTTTTGGTACATGTTCTTCATGTACTTCACCTTACTATACTACACATTCTTCGGAATGATGGCAGTTGCAGTCACCCCAAACCAAACCATCGCCAACATAATCGCATCAGCGTTTTTCCTCCTATGGAATCTTTTCTCTGGATTTGTCGTACCAAAAACCGTAAGTCCCATTGTCTTTCAATTACATTACGAAATTGGCTAACCATAACCGTTTTTACTTCATGCAGAGGATCCCAGTGTGGTGGAAATGGTATGTTTACATTAATCCTGTCTCTTGGACATTGTATGGATTATTGGGTTCACAATATGGAGATGTTAAAGATGAGCTAGTTACAGGTCAATCGGTGAAACAGTTTATAAGGGGTTACTTCGATTACGAACACGAGTTTATCGGTTATGTTGCTATGATTATTGCTGGGTTTGTCGTGTTGTTTGCTGTGATATTTGCGTACTCAATCCAAGCGTTTAACTTTCAAAAGAGATGATACTTTAGTTAAGTCTTGGGAGCAACTTTCTTAGTGTTGATTTGAGGAAGAGAATAAATATATTAATCATTGACTATTAGATCAATAATAAGATTGATGTGTATGGATCTTGTTGTATGATCTTGTTATAAACTTTATTAGTTGTGTTCTTATTTAAATTATGATTATTATGATGTTAATTCTTTGTATTTCTTTCAAATAGTAAAATCCATGTAATTTTTAACTCCTTTTAATAATAATATTTTAATTATTTAATAATTACTCTCCATTTTAACTAATTTAGTAAATATTAATTTCTTAATCTTGAAAAGTTATTGAGTTTTTGATAATATTTTGAATATTTTCAACATGTTTTTGTAAATTATTTATTTTATTTATTCAGGAATTGAACTCGTGTCTTTTTAGTCTCTTAATATGTTTATAAACTACTTTTGAAACAATTAATGATAAAAAAATACATTAAAAATCAAGTCGGAATTTATATAAAAAAAAATTTGTACAAAACTTATATTTAACCATAATATAAGTTTTTTATTTCAAAATCTTATATCTTACAAATTATATATTTTTAAATTTTGGATTGAATTAATATAATAGTTGGCTGGTTCAAATCGATTTAAATGTTAAACTCAACGTATTTTAATAAATCAGAGATTATTTGAAAGAAAGTTTTGAAAATAAAAATAAAATGATTTCTTTATAATGAAAAGTTGACAATATTTAAAAAGAAATGAATGAGTTTGACAATTTGATAGGTTGTCTCAATCAATGGACCAATTCAAAATTGTCTCATTACCCTAAATTGAAACGTGCAAGTTTCCAAACAATTAGCAAATTTGCTCACTATTAGTAATATTGACCTTTGATTTTTATTACTACAAATTTAAAATCACATGTAATTAATATTCCCGCTTGTAATTATATTTCATATTATTACAAGATATCCAATTTTGATTAAGAGATTAAAATTCAGAATTTCAATTCTCTTTTAAAATAATTTAAATTAAAATGAAGTTCATGTTGGTTACGTCATGATAGTTCCTTACATTAATAATAAAAAAGCAGAAAATAAAATATTTTCAAATAAACCCAAATACAAACAAATCAATGAGTTCTTAAAACATTAAAGAGTTAATTATAATTTTTTATTTTTTGTACAACCTTCACATACATCTATGAGCTTGTTTTATTAATAAAAAAATTCGTTTATAAAAAAAAATTGACATTTGTGATTTTTATTGGTTTATTTATTATTTTTTTATTTTAATAAAATTAAAATTTGATTTAGTATTTTAGTTAATAAAATAATTGATTTGAAAGTTAGAATAATAATAGTAACGAAGTCACAGAGAAGAGAAGGAAATTTTTAAAAAATTTATAAAAAAAATACCTATTCACATCAAACAAGTTCTAATACTCATCCATTTAATTAGCCATACATACTTAAAAAAACAGCAATGAATTCTTAACAACTTTTTTTAAGACTATTTAACAATAGAGAAATGATAGAGGGAGCGATCGATACATCTTCCTAAATGGCATGCTACGATGGAATTAAAAAAATAGAATAATTGCTTCTCTCTATCAAAATTGCGCGTTTGAAGACGATCTTCAAAGAAGACAAACAAAAGATGATCTCTAAATCTTGTAAAAATTAGGAAAATGCTAAATCGAAAAAGGAGAAGGGATGAATAATATCAAAAGGAGAACGATCTCGACCCATCAAGTAGCAATAGGGGCTGAAACTAAAAAAATGTTGAATCAAAGAAAGATTTTTCCTTTAACCTTCGACAAGTTTTCTACATTTAAAAGTAGTGGTCTCGAAATGTTCCAAAGAATATATTAAAATGTATGTCATTCTGCAGCATTGTAAACTGTATTTTCATTTTTATACCTAAACTACATTTTCATTTGTATATAAACTGTATTTTATTTGTATTTAATATATTTTCGTTTGTATATATAAATTGCATTTTCATTTGTATTTATTGAATTTTTATTTGTATATAAGTATATAAACTGCATTTTCATTTGAATATAAATTGTATTTTTATTTTTTATTTTAACTTATGTTCATTATGTATTATAAAGTTTTGTAGGCTGTGTTGTCATATTTTATAAACTGCGTTGTCATAACCCTACCAAGTTACTCTAATGGTAAGAGTCGACTTAAGAGATCAAAAGGTTACGGGACAATGACTATAAGGTGTCATGATAGTTATTTTTTTAATTTTTAAAAAATAAGCTGCTTTGTAATGTTGTATATTAGCTGCATTATTATTCTTTATATTCTATATTTTAACTTAACTTATATTAATTATATGTTGTCACGTTGTATATTAGTTAATGTTTTATATTCAGAATTTTAATTTAATTCATATTTATTTTGTGTTATAAAATTTTGTATTATGCGTTGTCATATTTTATTAACGGTGTGATTGTAAGCACTAAAAATCTATATACCTAATTTATAAAATTAAATAATTATTTTGATTTATTTAATAAATAAAATCAAAATAATTAACTAAAAATTGAATTAAAAAATTAATTAGATTAATTATTTTGATAATTAAGATTTTTATTTTTTATTATTTTATGTTATAGTGTTGTTATGTTATAAAATAATTATCAAAAGTAGCAACAGGGGCTCAATAGTTATATATTTTAAAATGTTATGATATAATTAAATATTTTAGCAAGATATTAAATTCAAATATTAAGTCTATTTTTTGACAAGTACACGCGTCTACGGCAAGCTAACTATTGAAAGTAATTTGTCTCCCTTCCTTGTCATTAACTAATCAAATTCTTCTATTTTTTATTTTTTTAAAATAAAAATTAATACTATTATTTAATATAGAAAATTATAGAAAAAAAAATATATCAACAAGTCCTATATTATTTTTAAATTTGAATAATCCCTAAACAAATTAATTTTAATTTGTGTTCTCAAAAATTATAAAAACCACCCAATTCGACTTAAAAAAATTTAATAAACAAATAATACTATTAATTATTTGATTTTTAGCTTTTGTTAATTAATTTTAAACGATAATATACAAATAAACAATATCTAGAGCTCCTTTGATATGGTTTTCTTTAAAAGAATAAATTATAAATTCTCGATTTATAATTTTTTAAGAAAAATAAATAAAAATATTTTAATAGTTTATTTATTTATTTAAATATATTATGATAAAAAGGAAGTAATAATTAAATTTGATATTATAGTTTTTTAAATTTAACAACAATCAAACGTTATTACATTCAAATTATTCAAATATACGATGGATTAAATCACACTAAATTCATCAAATAAATATTAAAAAAAATATATATATTTTTTAAAATTAATACCATTCATTAATATTTAAATTGTCTTAATTTATATAAACCCAAAAAAGCCAAACTTAGAATTTGTTATAAGTTTTTTTATTAAAACAATTCTAAACCTGTAACAATCACCTCATTTATATAATCACTCTTTTTATTTATTAAAATACTAAAATTAAATAAAGTGAAAAAAAATATTATATATAGCTTGTTAGGATTGAGGTTAATTGAAAAACTTAGAAGGATAAAAAAAATGATGGTCCATAATTTTGAAAAGGTGTTAGATCATTTTTTATAAAAAAAAAAAAGAAAAAGAAAAAAAGACTTAAAGGGTATTAATATATGTAAATAAAAAATAATAATTTAAAATAAAGAATATTTTAATATATTAATTAATAAATTAAGTAAGGTAATAGACGAGAAAAAAGTGAAATAAAGTTTAATTTTGTTTGAGTTATTAAAATAAATAACCTGTTTATGTTTTTAGCATATTATCTCTAAAATACTATTTTTTTTTTTTTTTTATTCATGAAATAGATTCTAATTTTTGTTAAGAAAATATATTATAAAAATTAAAATAAAAATAACCAGCTCTGTCATTTATTTGGATCAAACAATCCCCACTTCTAGACTTTTGAAAATATATCACTTAGGTTTTGTTGAGGGACAAATTTAATTAAATTGGTTAGGTGCTTTTTTTATAGTAAGAATTAATAAACTTTAAAAGAGTAGGAGACAAAATTAACATCTACTTAAATATATATTATTTAAATTAATAAAAGATGAGGTATTTTTGTTTATAATAATTTAAAAACTATTTTTTTTTCATCAAATGAGTTTTTTTTTTTTTTTAAAACCCAAATAATAATAAATAAAAAAAAAAATCCTCAAACAAGCCCCTATTAGTAATTTAATCTTCCTTTTTATATTTATTTTTTATAAATGTGGATTTGCTGAAGCTACAGTTCTCTATTCTCTCTCTATCTCTTCCAAATTTCCAATCCTCTGTTCATCCATCCGCCGTTGATATAGAAAAGAAAGAAACAGAGAGAGAATGGGCGCCATGACTACAAGTTGCTACCTGAATCTCACGCCCCCAACTAAACCACTTTCAAACAAGATTATTATAACCCAAGTTTCATGGTAATCATTCCCATCTTTCTCCGATGATCATCTTAATTTTGAAAAAAAAAATAAAAAAATCTCATCTTTCCTTCAGGCCAAACAAAGATTGGAGCAAACGATGGGCGATCGGAGTTGCATCCGTAATAATAAGTCTTGAAATAATGGGTAATGTTGAAGATGGATCTAGAATTACAGCCGTAGCAATGGCTAAGGAAGAGACGGAAACGACGGCGCCGGCGCCGGCGATTGGTAGGAGATGGAGCGAAAAAAGGATGTGTCCTTCATGGAAGAGTAATTCACTTGAGATTATAGTACCGGAAAATCTCCCTAGGCCGTTTACTCGCCGGAGATGGGAGGCCGTCGGTTATGTCCACCGCTCTTCACTTAAAGATGCCGACGCCTCCGTTAGTAGCTGTTTTAAAATGTAAAACTTGTATTATTATTAATATACTGTAAATAAAATATGAAATGTTAAATGTTAAAATATGTTTATATAGGATTTATTTTATTTTAATTGTCTTTTTGTTTTAAATTATATTTTACTTGATTCGGCCTTTATGGATATGTTTAACGTTTGTTTGCATAATATCTCTTATATAATACTTAATTTTTAAAATAGTGTCCGAGTCGAGACCCGTTGTTAATTTGGATAAATATGTAAGAGTAAATGGATATTTAAATCGAATTGTGTGTTGATCCGTCCATAAATTTAAAACAGTTAAAAATAAAATTAAAAATATTATAAGTATATTTCGAACTTGCAACATAACAAAAACAAATATAACTCTTTAATCAATTAAACTAATAAAATTTTATATTTTAAATTCAACACTTAATATGTTATATCTATAAGTAACTAATTAATATATATATAGAATGATAATCAATTAAACTAATAAAATTTTATATTTTAAATTCAACACTTAATATGTTATATCTATAAGTAACTAATTAATATATATATAGAATGATCCTTCATTTTTTTAAGTATTTAGATTATTTGATCGAAAGCTGTGATTAATTTAGATATATATGAGAGTAAATTAAAAATATGACCGTATTTTTTTTCTTAATTTTTATATCATTACTTGTCAAAAAAAAATAAAAAAAAATTACATAATATGTAATAATATATATAGTAATTTTATATTATAAGTTAACTCAAAAGATTATAATAATTAAATCTATTTTGCTTTTAAACATAATTTTTTTTACCTTCTTTAATTGGTAAATAAACAGTATAAATTGAATCACAAAATTAAACTTAGTCTAACTAGAAAAAAAAAACATTTTAATAGAGAAATTTTCACTTACAAAATTTAAAAAAATTAGATATTTATATTTTTTTTATTGACAGTAATTTATTCAATTTATTTAAATTATATATATATATATATATATATATATATATATATATATATATATATATATTTGTTAAATTAGTTGTTTCTATTTATTATTTTATTTATGAAGGAAGAGTGAAATAAGTCGTACATGATTGTGGAATTATTTTGAGAAGTGTAGTACGAATTAAAATTTTAAAAAAGTACGAGGTAGTACAGTTCAATTATTAAACAAATATTTTAATAAGAAAAACAAAATATAAACTATTACACAAAAATAGACATCCTTTCTTGACATTTTTTTTCTTTCAATCATTACTGATTTTAAAGGTTTTATTTTTGTTCCTTTTTAATTACAATTTTATATGATAAGAAATTATTTAATTATTTAAATTTTAAGTTCAATTTTTAATAGAGTTTTTTTTTTTAGAATTTGATTATACACATGAACATTATAAATTAAAATAAATTATATATATATATATTGGTTAACAGTATTGTAAATAAAAAATTAATTAGATATTTAAAAAAAAAGAATAAAAATTTAAATTGCAATTCCAACTTAGTTATGATGTAATTGAAAATTACATTAATTTGAATTTAATTGAACTTAAAATTATAATTTAAAATGAGGTAACAAATTTAAAAATTAAAATTAAACTCCTTAATTATATTCAATTATAATTCGAATACTATTACCAAACATATCAAGATTTATTTTCTATTTAAGTTGCTTAACGAATTTATTTTGATTTGTCTACACTAACAAAAATGTAAATTGAAAACATAGAAACTATTAACATGTTAACTATTAACATGTTTCATGGAAGTTATACGGAAGTTATGTAATAATTGATTAGGCCATATAATCTTCAAATTGATTAAAACATTCTAAAACAAGTTTTTCAAATGTCTTAAAATAATTTTGTAGCTAAACATTCCTTTGGGAAATATTCATAAGTAACTTGTATTATAAGGTTAAGTTAGTTAGACTTGAGTGTGTCATATAAATCATATGAGAATTTTGTATTTTATTTTAAAAAAGGCACGTGTTAGGATAACTTAATCCTCAAAGTTTACGTGGGTGTCCTAAGAACATTCTTTAAGATAGATTTTACCTCAAAACTAATGTGTTTCAAAAATTCTACAAGCTCAAGTTGAGGAAGGTGTTTGAAAATATAACTAGCAATTCACGCGCCATGAAGATTTCACGTCTCCTATCATGTTTTGATTTGATTATTCTCGAGAGTATTCGCTAATGTCTTAAATATCAATAACTTTGTATGTTTTTGTTAATCACACTATCATCATCTTTATATAGGGAAATCAATAACAATGACAAGTTATGTCGTCCTTAATTAACCGACTCGATCCATTAATGAGTATGTAACTTACCAATTTATAAACAATTTGCTCTTTTGCGTGGGTCTTACATTGGGATGTCTCAAACAATGTCTTGGTCTTATACCTATCTAAAACATTAATAATGAAATTATTTTTAAAGGAGATTATGGTAATTGCTTTCACAATAATTGTTCATTCTCAAATTTTTATTTTTGTATTGTAAAAATGTTACCAATATTGGCTGAAATTATTTTTTAAATTTGTGAGGAATAACTTGGATAGATGACGCACGTACGGTTGTATTACAATTCACTAAATATCAAATTAATTATATTTTTTATTTTTTATTTGAGAGTTGACAGAAGTAGTAAATAATTTCTAAATTGATATATATAGTCTTACAATGTTAAAAAGTTCATCGGTCAAAATTGAGAGTTTACGTAAAATTGTCGACTAATTGTAAATACGTAAAATCTAGAGTTTAGTTGAGATCATAAGAGTTTAATTTAAAAAATTAATAGTTATATATTATTATTATTTATATATATAATTAAATATTTTATACTTGACCAATTTAAAAAATTTATATATTTAAATATAAAATCAATTAAAAAATAATAATAAATAAATAACACTATAAAAATTATACTACTAACAAAATTAATTATATTAATTTATTTAAATAAATAATAACATTATTTTCTTATTTTTAAAGATAAATTTATTTTTTAAACGTCAAATCGTATAAGATCGTAAAATCGAAATTATTTATAAACTTATAAAATCGTAAATTTTAAATCATAAGAGTTTACTTAAAATTAGACTCGTTGACCATATTAAATCGTAAGATTTTAAGAGTTAACTTGATATTTTAGTAGTCTTGATAAAGAAAAAAAAACATTTGGCTCAATCAAAGTCTTTTGCGGTAAGTTGGAAGAAAACAATTCCATATTTTTTAATAATAATTAATTTGTAATATAAAGTTTACAAAATTAAAATAACTAAATTAAAATTTAGATCATAAATAGGAATAAAATATTACAAAATTAAACAATCCCAACCTTTATATACATATCTATATATATATAAGAGTAACTGCGCATCATCAACTACTCTAAATTTGAGTATCTAAAATACATTAAAACAACATAAACCTACTTTAACATCTCAAATTTTAACTGGTCAATATATCAGTTACTTTAAATTTTACAATTCTATCATACAAAATTATAAAATATTCATTCCCTCCAAATTATAATAAGAGAAAAAGATGAGAGATAAAGAATGGTAGAGAAGAGAGAGGAAAGAGAAAGAATTATTAAAAAATTATAGAAGAGAGAGGAGAGAGAAAGAATTATTAAAAAATTATAGAATTTGTATCTAGTATGCTAAATTTAAACTAGGAGAGTCAAAATTTTAGAATTTTCTATTTTAGAATTAATGTTTAAATTAACTGATGTATGGTCTTTTTTGAAAAAAAAATTGTTAAAAAATCTAATATAGCATAGATGGTTGTGTTTAGAGTAACTAATGCATTTGCTCTAATGATGCTTAATTATTTTGTTTTAGGGTGAACATCACGCGCTCACCTAAATGAATGGGTAGAAATATAAGATTTTGGGCTCTAAGAGAAAGAAACGGGTAGAAATATAGGATCTTGCTCCCACCTTTTAACTTAGCCATTAACATATTCTCTCCGCGACCTTTCAGTTTACAAAAAGAGATCGAGCAAGCTCGTCATGGCAGATTCTCGCAATGAAGTAATCTCTATTCTATTACAACCATGTGAGTTCTGCTTCTTCGTCGGTCACTAATTTTCTTTTCGATCGTATCGATTGTTAAAGGATATCCCCGAACACCGCCAGTTTTACTTGACGATTGCGACTCTTCATCATGCAATGAAGTAATCTCTGTTCTATTACAAATAGGTGAGTTCTGCTTTTTCGTCGGTCACTGATTTTCCTTATATATATATAATGATGCTTAATTATTTTGTTTCAGGGTGAACATCACGCGCTCACCTAAATGAATGGGTAGAAATATAAGATTTGGGGCTCTAAGAGAAAGAAACGGGTAGTAATATAGGATCTTGCTCCCAACTTTTAACCTAGCCATTAACATATTCTCTCTAGGACCTTTCAGTTTACAAAAAGAGATCGAGCAAACTCGGCCATGGCAGATGCTCGCAATGAAGTAATCTCTGTTCTATTACAACCAGGTGAGTTCTGCTTCTTCGTCGGTCACTGATAATGAAGTAATCTCTGTTCTATTACAACCAGTTGAGTTCTGCTTCTTCGTCGGTCACTGATTTTCCTTATATATAATGATGCTTAATTATTTTGTTTCAGGGTGAACATCACGCGCTCACCTAAATGAATGGGTAGAAATATAAGATTTCGGGCTCTAAGAGAAAGAAACGGGTAGAAATATCGGATCTTGCTCCCAACTTTTAACCTAGCCATTAACATATTCTCTCTCCGCGACCTTTCAGTTTACAAAAAGAGATCGAGCAAACTCGGCCATGGCAGATGCTCGCAATGAAGTAATCTCTGTTCTATTACAACCAAGTGAGTTATGTTTCTTCGTCGGTCACTGATTTTCCTTTCGATCGGATCGATTGTTAAACGATATCCACGAACACCGCTTGTTTTACCCGACGATTGCGACTATTCATCATGCAATAAGTAATCTCTGTTCTATTACAACCAGGTGAGTTTTGCTTCTTCGTCGGTCACTGATTTTCCTTTAGATATGATCGATTATTAAACGATATCCCCGAACACCGCCTCTTTTACCTGACGATTGCGACTCTTCATCATACAATGAAGTAATCTTTGTTCTATTACAACCAGGTGAGTTCTGATTCTTCGTCGGTCACTGATTTTCCTTATATATATAATGATGCTTAATTATTTTGTTTCACGGTGAACATCACGCGCTCACCTAAATGAATGAATAGAAATATAAGATTTCGGGCACTTAGAGAAATAAACGGGTAAAATATAGGATCTTGCTCCCACCTTTTAACCTAGCCATTAACATATTCTCTCTCCGCGACCTTTCAGTTTACAAAAAGAGATCGAGCAAGCTCGGCCATGGCAGATGCTCGCAATGAAGTAATCTCTATTCTATTACAACCAGGTGAGTTCTGCTTCTTCGTCGGTCACTGATAATGAAGTAATCTCTGTTCTATTACAACCAGTTGAGTTCTGCTTCTTCGTCGGTCACTGATTTTCCTTATATATATAATGATGCTTAATTATTTTGTTTCAGGGTGAACATCACGCGCTCACCTAAATGAATGGGTAGAAATATAAGATTTCGGGCTCTAAGAGAAAGAAACGGGTAGAAATATAGGATCTTGCTCCCAACTTTTAACCTAGCCATTAACATATTTTCTCTCCGCGACCTTTCAGTTTACAAAAAGAGATCGAGCACACTCGGCCATGGCAGATGCTCGCAATGAAGTAATCTCTGTTCTATTACAACCTGGTGATTTCTGCTTCTTCGTCAGTTACTGATTTTCCTTTCGATCGGATCGATTGTTAAACGATATCCCCGAACACCGCCTGTTTTAACTGACGATTGCGACTCTACATCATGCAATGAAGTAATCTCTGTTCTATTACAACCAAGTGAGTTCTGCTTCTTCGTCGGTCACTGATTTTCCTTATATATATAATGATGCTTAATTATTTTGTTTCAGGGTGAACATCACGCGCTCACCTAAATGAATGGGTAGAAATATAAGATTTCGGGCTCTAAGAGAAAGAAACGGGTAGAAATATAGGATCTTCCTCCCACCTTTTAACCTAGCCATTAACATATTCTCTCTCCGCGACCTTTCAGTTTACAAAATGAGATCGAGCAAGCTCGGCCATGACAGATGCTCGCAATGAAGTAATCTCTATTCTATTACAACCAGGTGAGTTCTGCTTCTTCGTCGGTCACTGATAATGAAGTAATCTATGTTCTATTACAACCAGTTGAGTTCTGCTTCTTCGTCGGTCACTGATTTTTCTTATATATATAATGATGCTTAATTATTTTGTTTCAGGGTGAACATCACGCGCTCACCTAAATGAATGGGTAGAAATATAAGATTTCGGGCTCTAAGAGAAAGAAACGGGTAGAAATATAGGATCTTGCTCCCAACTTTTAACCTAGCCATTAACATATTCTCTCTCCGCGACCTTTCAGTTTACAAAAAAAGATCGAGCAAACTCGACCATGGCAGATGCTCGCAAAGAAGTAATCTCTGTTCTATTACAACCAGGTGAGTTCTGCTTCTTCGTCGGTCACTGATTTTCCTTTCGATCGGATCGATTGTTAAACGATATCCCCGAACACCGCCTGTTTTACCTGACGATTGCGACTCTTCATCATGCAATGAAGTAATATATGTTCTATTACAACCAGGTGAGTTCTGCTTCTTCGTCGGTCACTGATTTTCCTTATATATATAATGATGCTTAATTATTTTGTTTCAGGGTGAACTTCACGCGCTCACCTAAATGAATGGGTAGAAATATAAGATTTCGGGCTCTAAGAGAAAGAAATGGGTAGAAATATAGGATCTTCCTCCCACCTTTTAACCTAGCCATTAACATATTCTCTCTCCACGACCTTTCAGTTTACAAAAAGAGATCGAGCAAGCTCGGCCATGGCAGATGCTCACAATGAAGTAATCTTTGTTCTATTACAACCAGGTGAGTTCTGCTTCTTCGTCGGTCACTGATAATGAAATAATCTCTGTTCTATTACAACCAGTTGAGTTCTGCTTCTTCGTCGGTCACTGATTTTTCTTATATATATAATGATGCTTAATTATTTTGTTTCAGGGTGAACATCACGCGCTCACCTAAATGAATGGGTAGAAATATAAGATTTCGGGCTCAAAGAGAAAGAAACGGGTAGTAATATAGGATCTTGCTCCCAACTTTTAATCTAGCCATTAACATATTCTCTCTAGGACCTTTCAGTTTACAAAAAGAGATCGAGCAAACTCGGCCATGGCAGATGCTCGCAAAGAAGTAATCTCTGTTCTATTACAACCAGGTGAGTTCTGTTTCTTCGTCGGTCACTGATTTTTCTTTCGATCGGATCGATTGTTAAACGATATCCCCGAACACCGCCTGTTTTACTCGACGATTGCGACTCTTCATCATGCAATAAGTAATCTCTGTTCTATTACACCAGGTGAGTTTTGCTTCTTCGTCGGTCACTGATTTTTCTTTCGATCTGATCAATTATTAAACGATATCCCCAAACACCGCCTGTTTTACCTGACGATTGCGACTCTTCATCATACAATGAAGTAAGCTCTGTTCTATTACAACCAGGTGAGTTCTGATTCTTCGTCGGTCACTGATTTTCCTTATATATATAATGATGCTTAATTATTTTGTTTCACGGTGAACATCACGCGCTCACCTAAATGAATGAATAGAAATTTAAGATTTCGGGCACTTAGAGAAAGAAACGGGTAAAATATAGGATCTTGCTCCCACCTTTTAACCTAGCCATTAACATATTCTCTCTCCGCGACCTTTCAGTTTACAAAAAGAGATCGAGCAAGCTCGGCCATGGCAGATGCTCGCAATGAAGTAATCTCTGTTCTATTACAACCAGGTGAGTTCTGCTTCTTCGTCGGTCACTGATAATGAAGTAATCTCTGTTCTATTACAACCAGTTGAGTTCTGCTTCTTCGTCGGTCACTGATTTTCCTTATATATATAATGATGCTTAATTATTTTGTTTCAGGGTGAACATCACGCGCTCACCTAAATGAATGGGTAGAAATATAAGATTTCAGGCTCTAAGAGAAAGAAACGGGTAGAAATATCGGATCTTGCTCCCAACTTTTAACCTAGCCATTAACATATTCTCTCTCCGCGACCTTTCAGTTTACAAAAAGAGATCGAGCAAACTCGGCCATGGCAGATGCTCGCAATGAAGTAATCTCTGTTCTATTACAACCTGGTGAGTTCTGCTTCTTCGTCGGTCACTGATTTTCCTTTCGATCGGATCGATTGTTAAACGATATCCCCGAACACCGCCTGTTTTACCTGACGATTGCGACTCTTCATCATGCAATGAAGTAATCTCTGTTCTATTACAACCAGGTGAGTTCTGCTTTTTCGTCGGTCACTGATTTTCCTTATATATATAATGATGCTTAATTATTTTGTTTCAGGGTGAACATCACGCGCTCACCTAAATGAATGGGTAGAAATATAAGATTTCGGGCTCTAAGAGAAAGAAACGGGTAGTAATATAGGATCTTGCTCCCAACTTTTAACCTAGCCATTAACATATTCTCTCTAGGACCTTTCAGTTTACAAAAAGAGATCGAGCAAACTCGGCCATGGCAGATGCTCGCAAAGAAGTAATCTATGTTCTATTACAACCAGGTGAGTTCTGTTTCTTCGTCGGTCACTGATTTTCCTTTCGATCGGATCGATTGTTAAACGATATCCACGAACACCGCTTGTTTTACCCGACGATTGCGACTATTCATCATGCAATAAGTAATCTCTGTTCTATTACAACCAGGTGAGTTTTGCTTCTTCGTCGGTCACTGATTTTCCTTTAGATCTGATCGATTATTAAACGATATCCCCGAACACCGCCTGTTTTACCTGACGATTGCGACTCTTCATCATACAATGAAGTAATCTTTGTTCTATTACAACCAGGTGAGTTCTGATTCTTCGTCGGTCACTGATTTTCCTTATATATATAATGATGCTTAATTATTTTGTTTCACGGTGAACATCACGCGCTCACCTAAATGAATGAATAGAAATATAAGATTTCGGGCACTTAGAGAAATAAACGGGTAAAATATAGGATCTTGCTCCCACCTTTTAACCTAGCCATTAACATATTCTCTCTCCGCGACCTTTCAGTTTACAAAAAGAGATCGAGCAAGCTCGGCCATGGCAGATGCTCGCAATGAAGTAATCTCTATTCTATTACAACCAGGTGAGTTCTGCTTCTTCGTCGGTCACTGATAATGAAGTAATCTCTGTTCTATTACAACCAGTTGAGTTCTGCTTCTTCGTCGGTCACTGATTTTCCTTATATATATAATGATGCTTAATTATTTTGTTTCAGGGTGAACATCACGCGCTCACCTAAATGAATGGGTAGAAATATAAGATTTCGGGCTCTAAGAGAAAGAAACGGGTAGAAATATAGGATCTTGCTCCCAACTTTTAACCTAGCCATTAACATATTTTCTCTCCGCGACCTTTCAGTTTACAAAAAGAGATCGAGCAAACTCGGCCATGGCAGATGCTCGCAATGAAGTAATCTCTGTTCTATTACAACCTGGTGAGTTCTGCTTCTTCGTCGGTTACTGATTTTCCTTTCGATCGGATCGATTGTTAAACGATATCCCCGAACACCGCCTGTTTTAACTGACGATTGCGACTCTACATCATGCAATGAAGTAATCTCTGTTCTATTACAACCAAGTGAGTTCTGCTTCTTCGTCGGTCACTTATTTTCCTTATATATATAATGATGCTTAATTATTTTGTTTCAGGGTGAACATCACGCGCTCACCTAAATGAATGGGTAGAAATATAAGATTTCGGGCTCTAAGAGAAAGAAACGGGTAGAAATATAGGATCTTCCTCCCACCTTTTAACCTAGCCATTAACATATTCTCTCTCCGCGACCTTTCAGTTTACAAAATGAGATCGAGCAAGCTCGGCCATGGCAGATGCTCGCAATGAAGTAATCTCTATTCTATTACAACCAGGTGAGTTCTGCTTCTTCGTCGGTCACTGATAATGAAGTAATCTCTGTTCTATTAAAACCAGTTGAGTTCTGCTTCTTCGTCGGTCACTGATTTTCCTTATATATATAATGATGCTTAATTATTTTGTTTCAGGGTGAACATCACGCGCTCACCTATATGAATGGGTAGAAATATAAGATTTCGGGCTCTAAGAGAAAGAAACGGGTAGAAATATAGGATCTTGCTCCCAACTTTTAACCTAGACATTAACATATTCTCTCTCCGCGACCTTTCAGTTTACAAAAAAAGATCGAGCAAACTCGGCCATGGCAGATGCTCGCAAAGAAGTAATCTATGTTCTATTACAACCAGGTGAGTTCTGCTTCTTCGTCGGTCACTGATTTTCCTTTCGATCGGATCGATTGTTAAACGATATCCCCGAACACCGCCTGTTTTACCTGACGATTGCGACTCTTCATCATGTAATGAAGTAATATATGTTCTATTACAACCAGGTGAGTTCTGCTTCTTCGTCGGTCACTGATTTTCCTTATATATATAATGATGCTTAATTATTTTGTTTCACGGTGAACTTCACGCGCTCACCTAAATGAATGGGTAGAAATATAAGATTTTGGGCTCTAAGAGAAAGAAACGGGTAGAAATATAGGATCTTGCTCCCACCTTTTAACCTAGCCATTAACATATTCTCTCTCCGCGACCTTTCAGTTTACAAAAAGAGATCGAGCAAGCTCGGCCATGGCAGATGCTCGCAATGAAGTAATCTCTGTTCTATTACAACCAGGTGAGTTCTACTTCTTCGTCGGTCACTGATAATGAAGTAATCTCTGTTCTATTACAACCAGTTGAGTTCTGCTTCTTCGTCGGTCACTGATTTTCCTTATATATATAATGATGCTTAATTATTTTGTTTCAGGGTGAACATCACGCGCTCACCTAAATGAATGGGTAGAAATATAAGATTTCGGGCTCTAAGAGAAAGAAACGGGTAGAAATATCGGATCTTGCTCCCAACTTTTAACCTAGCCATTAACATATTCTCTCTCCGCGACCTTTCAGTTTACAAAAAGAGATCGAGCAAACTCGGCCATGGCAGATGCTCGCAATGAAGTAATCTCTGTTCTATTACAACCTGGTGAGTTCTGCTTCTTCGTCGGTCACTGATTTTTCTTTCGATCGGATCGATTGTTAAACGATATCCCCGAACACCGCCTGTTTTACCTGACGATTGCGACTCTTCATCATGCAATGAAGTAATCTCTGTTCTATTACAACCAGGTGAGTTCTGCTTTTTCGTCGGTCACTGATTTTCCTTATATATATAATGATGCTTAATTATTTTGTTTCAGGGTGAACATCACGCGCTCACCTAAATGAATGGTTGGAAATATAAGATTTCGGGCTCTAAGAGAAAGAAACGGGTAGTAATATAGGATCTTGCTCCCAACTTTTAACCTAGCCATTAACATATTCTCTCTAGGACCTTTCAGTTTACAAAAAGAGATCGAGAAAACTCGGCCATGGCAGATGCTCGCAATGAAGTAATCTTTGTTCTATTACAACCAGGTGAGTTCTGTTTCTTCGTCGGTCACTGATAATGAAGTAATCTCTGTTCTATTACAACCAGTTGAGTTCTGCTTCTTCGTCGGTCACTGATTTTCCTTATATATATAATGATGCTTAATTATTTTGTTTTAGGGTGAACATCACGCGCTCACCTAAATGAATGGGTAGAAATATAAGATTTTGGGCTCTAAGAGAAAGAAACGGGTAGAAATATAGGATCTTGCTCCCAACTTTTAACTTAGCCATTATCATATTCTCTCTCCGCGACCTTTTAGTTTACAAAAAGAGATCGAGCAAACTCGGCCATGGCAGATGCTCGCAATGAAGTAATCTCTGTTCTATTACAACCAGGTGAGTTCTGCTTCTTCGTCGGTCACTAATTTTCCTTTCGATCGGATCGATTGTTAAACGATATCCCCGAACACCGCCTGTTTTACCTGACGATTGCGACTCTTCATCATGCAATGAAGTAATCTCTGTTCTATTACAACCAGGTGAGTTCTGCTTCTTCGTCGGTCACTGAATTTCCTTTCGATCTGATCGATTGTTAAACGATATCTCCGAACACCGTCTGTTTTACTTGACGAATGTGACTCTTCATCATACAATGAAGTAATCTCTGTTCTATAACAACCAGGTGAGTTCTGATTCTTTGTCGGTTACTGATTTTCCTTATATATATAATGATGCTTAATTATTTTGTTTCACAGTGAACATCACGCGCTCACCTATATGAATGAGTAGAAATATAAGATTTCGGGCTCTTAGAGAAAGAAACGGGTAGAAATATAGGATCTTGCTCCCACCTTTTAACCTAGCCATTAACATATTCTCTCTCCGCGACCTTTCAGTTTACAAAAAGAGATCGAGCAAGCTCGGCCATGGCAGATGCTCGCAATGAAGTAATCTATGTTCTATTACAACCAAGTGAGTTCTGGTTCTTCGTCGGTCACTGATAATGAAGTAATCTCTGTTCTATTACAACCAGTTGAGTTCCGCTTCTTCGTCGGTCACTGATTTTCCTTATATATATAATGATGCTTAATTATTTTTGTTTCAGGGTGAACATCACGCGTCACCTAAATGAATGGGTAGAAATATAAGATTTCGGGTTCTAAAAGAAAGAATCGGTTAGAAATATAGGATCTTGCTCCCAACTTTTAACCTATTCATTAATATATTCTCTCTCCGCGACCTTTCAGTTTACAAAAAGAGATCGAGCAAACTCGGCCATGGCAGATGCTCGCAATGAAGTAATCTCTGTTCTATTACAACCAGGTGAGTTCTGCTTCTTTGTTGGTCACTGATTTTCCTTTCGATCGGATCGATTTTTAAACGATATCCCCGAACACCGCCTGTTTTACCTGACGATTGCGACTCTTCATCATGCAATGAAGTAATCTCTATTCTATTACAACCAGGTGAGTTCTGCTTCTTCGTCGGTCACTGATTTCCTTTCGATCTGATCGATTGTTAAACGATATCCCCGAACACCGCTTGTTTTACCTGACGATTGCGACTCTTCATCATGCAATGAAGTAATCTTTGTTCTATTACAACCATGTGAGTTTTGCTTCTTCGTTGGTCACTAATTTCCTTATATATATAATGATGCTTAATTATTTTGTTTCACGGTGAACATCACGCGCTCACCTAAATGAATGGGTAGAAATATAAGATTTCGGGC
Source organism: Impatiens glandulifera (assembly GCF_907164915.1). NCBI lineage: Eukaryota > Viridiplantae > Streptophyta > Magnoliopsida > Ericales > Balsaminaceae > Impatiens > Impatiens glandulifera. Next base: position 9,004,857 of record NC_061863.1, read on the forward strand.
TCTAAAAGAAAGAAACGGGTAGAAATATAGGATCTTGCTCCCACCTTTTAACCTAGCCATTAACATATTCTCTCTCCGCGACCTTTCAGTTTACAAAAAGAGATCGAGCAAGCTCGACCATGGCAGATGCTCGCAATGAAGTAATCTCTGTTCTATTACAACCAGGTGAGTTCTGCTTCTTCGTCGGTCACTGATTTTCCTTTCGATCGGATCGATTGTTAAACGATATCCCCGAACACCGCCTGTTTTACCTGACGATTGCGACTCTTCATCATGCAATGAAGTAATCTCTGTTCTATTACAATGAGGTGAGTTCTGCTTCTTCGTCGGTCACTGATTTTCCTTTCGATCTGATCGATTGTTAAATGATATCCCCGAACACCGCCTGTTTTACTTGACGATTGCGACTCTTCATCATGCAATGAAGTAATCTCTGTTCTATTACAACCAGGTGAGTTATGCTTCTTCGTCGGTCACTGATTTTCCTTATATATATAATGATGCTTAATTATTTTGTTTCAGGGTGAACTTCACGCGTTCACCTAAATGAATGGGTAGAAATATAAGATTTCGGGCTGTAAGAGAAAGAAACGGGTAGAAATATAGGATCTTGCTCCCACCTTTTAACCTAGCCATTAACATATTCTCTCTCCGCGACCTTTCAGTTTACAAAAAGAGATCGAGCAAGCTCGACCATGGCAGATGCTCGCAATGAAGTAATCTCTGTTCTATTACAACCAGGTGAGTTCTGCTTCTTCGTCGGTCACTGATTTTCCTTTCGATCGGATCGATTGTTAAACGATATCCCCGAACACCGCCTGTTTTACCTGATGATTGCGACTCTTCATCATGCAATGAAGTAATCTATGTTCTATTACAATGAGGTGAGTTCTGCTTCTTCGTCGGTCACTGATTTTCCTTTCGATCTGATCGATTGTTAAACAATATCCCCGAACACCGCCTGTTTTACTTGACGATTGCGACTCTTCATCATGCAATGAAATAATCTCTGTTCTATTACAACTAGGTGAGTTCTGCTTCTTCGTCGGTCACTGATTTTCCTTTCGATCTGATCGATTGTTAAATGATATCCCCGAACACCGCCTGTTTTACCTGACGATTGCGACTCTTCATCATCGGTCATCGATGAAAGGGAAAGGAACGTCTCATCGATGTGGCTTCTTCGTCGGTCATCTATTTGTGTATATGAAATTTGTGTTTTTATTATTTTACCATTTTTGTTGCAGTTATATGGTCGTTGGAACGTCTTTCTTTTCCCCCAGCCTTGGTCCCCAGGGGACACTCCAAGATGGTCTAGAATATTAGCTAGGGTTCTACCAAAGCCTTCGTCCTACTTAGATGGAGCTATCGCTTAATATCGGTTTGTAGTCTATCTACATGTCTTCAATTCTTTCTACATCTATAAGCTGTGGAGCAATTCTAAGTTAATTCAACATATAATTTTGATTTTGTAGATATGTCTTTAAGAGCATTTTTTGATCCCATTCCAATGATAGATTTTATTTAAAAAAATTTCCATATTAGAGATCTACTTAGGCCTTTATCTGACCAAGACCGCATCAAGGTAATTTACAACTTTCTTCTACATTTGATAAGAAATGTATGATTAGGTGTCAAACTAACCTGAACCGAAACTTACATTTGATGATCTAACTTGATGTTTATTTCCAGGTTAAGAAGGCCTTGCGAGGTGTTAATGTGCAACTGACACACCTTGAGAATGTAAGGCGAAGAAAAATAACTAATATAATTCAACAACCCATTAGCCAATTGATGTAAGCTATTTTTTCACACTTCAAAGAATGTTCAGTATCATTTTAAGTTTGAATTTTTTTTTTCTTTCTTACTTTTCCAAATTCACGCTTCAAGGGGTGTAATTGGAAATGCATCTAGCTGTTATGATAAGACATGGTATTGAATTTGGATATTTAGTACCAAATTCATTTATAGATCTACATTAATCTGCAGATTCTTGATCTCTATATCATGGATGTGGCTTCTTCGTCAGGTAAAACACTTGTATCTATGATCTTCATCTGCTTCTTTTCCTTTTTTTCTTTTTTTCTCTCTATGAAGATATTCAACATTCTTCTTCTTCTCCCCCAGAGGTTTTCCTGTTTCTTGACATCAACTTTCGAACAGATAATGAGCCTTTCAAGGTGTTCCTCCATCAATGAATGTAATTCCCACAATTCCTATGTTAATCTGAGTTTTGGTATTGACACTGAAAATGTAATGAATGAAGGCTGCAATGGAAAAATTCACCAAGAAGATAGTGGATATGATGAAAGATGAAGAGTTGTATGAGTCACAGGGGGCCCTATTCTGTCGTAGGTTCCTCCTTTGAGATAAAGATTAATTATAAATTCCTTTCAATTGGGATCTAGGCACTGTAGCTGATTTGAAAAGAGCCTAATGACAGATAGAAAATGAATACGGTCCCATGGAGTATGAAATTGGGGCGCCTGGTGTAGAATACACGAAATGGGCAGCAGAGATGGCGGTGGGGCTAGAGACTGACGTGCCTTGGGTAATGTGCAAGCAAGATGATGCACCTGATCCTGTTGTAAGTTTCTTGTCTTAAATGCTCTTATTTTTCCTCCCTGTTGAATCTGTCTTTGTCTAATAATGTATAAATTAACACTTGTAATGGATTTTATTGTGACTATTTCTCACCAAATAAAGCTTATAAACCCAAGATATGGACCGAAGCTTGGACTGGCTGTAATGTGCAAGCAAGATGATGCACCTGATCCTGTTGTAAGTTTCTTGTCTTAAATGCTCTTATTTTTCCTCCCTGTTGAATCTGTCTTTGTCTAATAATGTGCAGATTAACACTTGCAATGGATTTTATTGTGACTATTTCTCACCAAATAAAGCTTATAAACCCAAGATATGGACCGAAGCTTGGACTGGCTGTAATGTGCAAGCAAGATGATGCACCTGATCCTGTTGTAAGTTTCTTGTCTTAAATGCTCTTATTTTTCCTCCCTGTTGAATCTGTCTTTGTCTAATAATGTGCAGATTAACACTTGCAATGGATTTTATTGTGACTATTTCTCACCAAATAAAGCTTATAAACCCAAGATATGGACCGAAGCTTGGACTGGCTGTAATGTGCAAGCAAGATGATGCACATGATCATGTTGTAAGTTTCTTGTCTTAAATGCTCTTATTTTTCCTCCCTGTTGAATCTGTCTTTGTCTAATAATGTGCTGATTAACACTTGCAATGGATTTTATTGTGACTATTTCTCACCAAATAAAGCTTATAAACCCAAGATATGGACTGAAGCTTGGACTGACTGGTAATTAATTAGGGACTTTGCAGAGTTCTTCTCTTAAGATTTTTTGGTTTTTCATTTATGATTTTTTATTAAATATTTTTATTCGCAGGTTCACCGAATTTGGAGGTGCCGTCCCATACAGACTTGCAGAAGATTTGGCATTCTCGGTGGCAAGATTTATCCTTTCATTAACTATTACATGGTAATTTTTTACTAAATTACCAAAAATTGTGTTGTTGTTTCTTTAGTATAAATTCTACAAAATCCACTAATAACAACACCATGTTTTTTCTTTTTTTGGTATTCTCTCCAGGTAGTGGACAAATTCCAACTTCTTCCTGAATTTCTAAAGGTACAGTCTTTCACTACTTTTTTGTTTTACTAGAACTTGAAGTGACTTACAGTCGTAATGGGTATGATATTTCAAGTAATAGGTATGATATTAGATTAAGAGATTTTCATATTTGTGAGAAAGCAATATGCTGTCTTTGTTGGAGGTGATTACCATGGCATCGTTTCTTAACATTTAGTTTACATTAGTTAATAAAACTTGATACATTTTGGATTGTGAATGCTCTTGTGACTTGATGTTACCACTATAGGGAGGACAATGACCTACAGATTTTATCACCTTTTACATGCTTTTGTAATTGCCTGAAAATTAGAGAATGATTAAATGGGTTATGATTCCTATTAATTTTCCCAATGTGAGAGAATGAGAAGAAAATAGGAAGAGTGGGGAAAGAGAATTGATACTGTACATTATTCACTGTTCAATGAAGTCTATTGTGATTGTAAAATATTTCCCATGGCCTGATGAAATAAATGTGACAATGATTATGCATATGTTTGTTTGGATTTTAAGGGGAGAGGTTTGGTGAAGAAGCACTTGGATTCATATAACTACTTTGTCAAGATTGAATAAAAAATATCATTCGTGCAAAATGAGAAGATTGTGTCAAAAGTAGATCTTAATGTCTGTCTTAGGTAAGATTAGTATATATTCTTATGACATGGATTTAAGTCAATTCTTCTTACTTGACCTCATGGTTGAGATTTGATGTACCTGATGAAATAAATGTGACAATGATTATGCATATGTTTGTTTGGATTTTAAGGGGAGAGGTTTGGTGAAGCAGAACTTGGATTCATATAACTACTTTGTCAAAATTGAATAAAAAAGATCATTCGTGCAAATGAGAAGATTGTGTCAAAAGTATATCCTAATGTCTGTCTTAAATAAGATTAGTATATATTCTTATGACATGGATTTAAGTCCATTTTTCTTACTTGGCCTCATGGTTGAGATTTGATGCAATCTCATGGTCTCATGTTTAAGAATTGGTAAAGAAGATGATTTAAGCAAATACACACATTTGTAATTCGTTTTTAAGTGCAGATTTGTGATTCATCATAGACCTTAACAATTGAAAAAGTGTCCTTGTAATGTATCCTAACTTCTTATTGGTCCTTTCTCTGTATAGGTACAAAGATATATGGATTGGTGAACCTATTTTAAACGTCGATGGAGTGACAACTAAGCTTAGTCCACAAAATTGTCGACTTTTCTGATATGACGTAAGTTTACCTTATTATTAAGTTGTGATAACTGTTCATATGTTATTCTTATTGTTACCATGCTTTATGGAATGGATCAGTATGTTTGTCTAGCTCCATTTCAATCCTCCTTTACCAGTTGCTGGAGGGTTTTCTGTCGATGAAGTATTTTGATTGTGTTTATATGTATACTTTGTTTGATTTACTAGAAATATTGTATATTAATCAACACTCTCTTAAACAAATTTCAATTCGGTTCACTAAAGTTTTTTTTTTTTCCAAAAGCAGCTTCATTATTTGTTTGAATGAAAGTGTATCCTAATTGTGTTTATTGGGAAAATAAGAAATAACTTAATAAATATTATGATTTATAATTCAGGTTTTATAAGAATATATATATATATATATATATATGTTTTATAGGTGAATATTTATTGTATAGATTTAAGAATTTTGAACTTCATTTCATTTAAGTTCCTGCGTAAGAGAGAAGGATCAAGTTGGGAATGCAGTTTGTGATTTTGTAGGTTTCTTTTCATCATTCTTAAATTATGTCAGGAAAAGTATCAAACCTATTTAATATAAAAATAAAAATATAGTATTAATTTAATAAAAAATAAAATATTGTAATTTAGTAAATTACATTATAAATTTTAATTACTCTTTATCATTTAACAGGAAAGGTTTATAATTTTTATTTATATACAAATTTATAATTTATTATATATATATATATTTATATAATAGACTTATGTCAACTTAATCACATTAAATATTTATAACTCTCAAAAAAAAAATATAGTAATTTAGTAAATTATATTATAAATTATAATTACTGTTTATCATTTAATTAAAGATTTGTAACTCTCATTATTAATAAATTTATAATTTATTATCAACCTCATTTATAACTCTCATATACATATTTCCTTATGGGTTTTATAAATTTCTTCATTCTTAAACTTGTTATTGTTAAAAGATTGGATCTTGAACTCATAAAAATAATTTTGAGACAGGTGCGAATGGACACTCTCGATTACATTATTAGGGAGGAGCATCAATTTCAAACAAAGCTGTTAAAGAGGTACTTTTTCAATTTTTTGTGATCAAATAAATTGTTTTTTTTATTATCTATTTTAATATCTTATTTAGGTTTTTGAAATGTGTTCTATATGTTAATTAAATTTTATTAGGGAGGAGGAGCAGCAGACAAAGTTGTTGAAGAGATAGGACGAAAAAGACAAAAAAAAATTAGTTTTTATTTTTTAATTTTTTAATTTCATTTTATGGAAGTTGTTTTTTTATTAGTATACATTATTAACCATTATTATAATATAGGATATCTTAAATTATACTAGAGTTATACATTTTTTTTTATGAATGTTTGTTTAATATTGTGTTAACTTAAATTTTTATTTTACTTTCAGTAGTTTAAATTAAATCAAGCCTTTTGGTTTGTATTGTATTATTATTATTTTCAGTTTTAATCAATCATTCTTTTTTTCTCACATCATGTATATATTTCATAATTAATTTTATATAAATATATTTTTCCTTACATAATTTTTCTACAATTATTTATATATTATTTGTTTATTATTTATTTTTATACAATTTACTTATATTATGAAACAATTAATAATAATTAATTAATTTTTTCTATTTTTTCTCTAATTATATATATATATATTATATTTTCTCTTCATATAAATATATTCTCTTTTATTAAATTAAATATTTTATAAAAATTTCGTTTATATTTTTTCGTACAATGTAGGATTTCATAGTAGTGTAATGTAATACAATATATTTATAATATAGGATATCTTAAAATATACTAGAGTTATACATTTTTTTTTTTTATAAATGTTTGTTTAATATTGTGTTAACTTAAATTTTTATTTTACTTTCAGTAGTTTAAATTAAATCAAGCCTTTTGGTATTATTATTATTTTCAGTTTTAATCAATCATTCTTTTTTTCTCACATCATGTATATATTTCATAATTAATTTTATATAAATATATTTTTCCTTACATAATTTTTCTACAATTATTTATATATTATTTGTTTATTATTTATTTTTATACAATTTACTTATATTATGAAACAATTAATAATAATTAATTAATTTTTTCTATTTTTTCTCTAATTATATATATATATTATATTTTCTCTTCATATAAATATATTCTCTTTTATTAAATTAAATATTTTATAAAAATTTCGTTTATATTTTTTCGTACAACGTAGGGTTTCATAGTAGTGTAATGTAATACAATATATTTATAATATAGGATATCTTAAATTATACTAGAGTTATACATTTTTTTTTTATAAATGTTTGTTTAATATTGTGTTAACTTAAATTTTTATTTTACTTTCAGTAGTTTAAATTAAATCAAGCCTTTTGGTATTATTATTATTTTCAGTTTTAATTAATCATTCTTTTTTTCTCACATCATGTATATATTTCATAATTAATTTTATATAAATATATTTTTTCTTACATAATTTTTCTACAATTATTTATATATTATTTGTTTATTATTTATTTTTATACAATTTACTTATATTATGAAACAATTAATAATAATTAATTAATTTTTTCTATTTTTTCTCTAATTATATATATATATATATATATATATTATATTTTCTCTTCATATAAATATATTCTCTTTTATTAAATTAAATATTTTATAAAAATTTCGTTTATATTTTTTCGTACAACATAGGGTTTCATAGTAGTGTAATGTAATATAATATATTTAAATTGTCTTAATATGTGAGAAGATGCTAATTGGAGTCCATTTGAAATTTTAATATCCACTAGCATGTATCCCGTGCACGAATAATAATATAAAAAACCGTGAAAAAAATATTACGTTAGAATTTTTATGGACGGGTCAACCCACAATCCGACCCAAGTATCCATTTACTTTCACACATATCCAAATTAACCACAGCTCTCGACCCGGCAATCCGGACACTTTAAAAATTAAGCATCATTATATATATATATATATATATATATATATATATATATATATATATATATATATATATATATATATATATATATATATATATATATATATATATATATATATATATATATATATATATATATATGTGGATTAGTTAGTTAAAAAGTTGAACTTATATTGTTAAAATGTCACGCGTTTATCAAATTTTGAGTTGAATTTAAAAAATAAAGTGTTAATAGCCTAGTTGGTTAAAAGATTGTACTTGTTTTATTAGGTTGCAAGTTCGAATTAACCACAGCTCTCAACTCGGCAATCCGGACACTTTAAAAATTAAGCATCATTATATATATAGATACCATTTAATATGTCAAAAATAGTAGTTTAAATATTGTATTGCATAAAAGTGATCATATATTTAAGCATTTTTTATCTTGTCTTATGAAGTGTTTTAATTTATTTTCACCTATATCGTATCATCTTAAAAACAAATTTTAAAATGGTGTCCTAAAATTTTAAAATTGCTCTGGCAACTTCTAAATTGTTTTATTTTATTTTGGATTTTGAGTTCCCAAATTAACACGGTTAAAATCGAGAGTTTATTCGAGAGTTTATGTAAAATTATTTCTAAGTTATTACGAGTTTAATTTTAAAAAAAAAGATTAGTTATATATTATTATTATTTATATAATTATGTATTTCTTACTTCGTCAATTTTAAATTTATATATTTAAATATAAAATTAATTTAATAATAATAAATAAATAACATTATAAAAAATTCTAGGTATAGAATTAATTATATTAATTTATTTATTTGAATAAATAATAAGTTTTTTTAATTTATAAATTGATTTTTTTCATGTAAAATCTTATAAAAATAATGTAAAATTAAAAATTTGTATATGAAATTTTTTTTAAAAAAAAAAACTCGTCAATCTTTTTTAAAATTATAAAATTTAACACAAATTTCATAGGCCCAGTAGCCCTAGCCCACTTTTTTCTTCTGTATCATTCATTCAGATTCGCGCCTTATTCTCTAAACCAGACTAATTTCTTCTTCAATTCTTCCATTTTCAGGTTTTTCTTTCTTAAAATCTTGCTTATTGCCTACGTGATTGATCTGAAAGTTCACATGAACATCAATTTGATTTGTGAATTCTAATCGAAACGTTGGATTTTTGTTGTTTAATTAGCGATTCATAAGTTTTTTTATGACGCTTGTGAAAATCATTATTTGGTAATTCAAGATCGTTTTGATCTGTAGTTTATAATCGATCTAAATTCTACATCATCTGGAAATGTAATGAACAGGACGAATAGTCATATGTGCTTAGAAGATACTCACTAAGTGTATTATTCTTGGAAGAATATTGTTCTAAAACCTGAAATGGTTACCTATCAGTTGATATTTTATATTGAAATGCAAATATGGAAAAAATGATTGTTTTGTTTATCATCAACTGTTGAAAGCCAACCTAGGTTTACTTAGATTATGTCTTATCATGTTATCCTTATAACTTTGCAATATCAAATAGCTTCAATTTAGTTCATAGGCTTTGAAATCAATTTTGAATCCAGAGTAGTCTTAGGTTTGATTCTCACTCAGAACGCTTTAATTTGAAGTGTAATAGCTTCAATTTAGTTCATAGGCTTTGAAATCAATTTGAATCCAGAATAGTCTTAGGTTTGATTCCCACTGAGAAGTTGAAGTGTGGCATACCTGCGGGTTTTAGAAGTGGAAAAATAGTTCTTTTCTTCTTGAGAATGCCTTTGAGTGGTTTACTTCGTCCAAAGCTTCAATCAAACAAGCTGATTCAAATAAATAAATTTGATTATTTTTCTTTGTTTGTCAAAATCTGAAAATTGATTCAAACTTATACTATAGAGTATTTGAGGAAATTACTCTAGAAACACATTATATGATTGATACATGACTACTCTGTTTTATTTGGTCAGTTTTTATGGCTTTATAAATGCAATTTTTTGTGATATGATTTACACATTATAAGCTTGTTTTCTTCTTCTGTTTAAAGGAGATAATGGCTGAACAAATAAACATGGGTATTCTCAGCGACATTGTTGATCAAGAATGGATGAGTGATACACTTCCTGATGATGGTAATAAACTATATGAAAATACTAGCTGTATATATGCCTCATTTTGATGACATCTCTCTCTTTCAAACATCTACAGATCTTCCATTGCCGCCTGTCCTCCTACCACAGAACGATGACACTGAAGATGCAAGTATGTATCTTAGGCTCTCACTTCTCATATCATGCACCAACAACTTGTAGATATTATTTGTGTATGCTGATGGTTGGTTGAGTTTATACCTTATATAGTGTCCAGCATTCCAAGGAAGTTCTTTTATGCAATCTAGAGTCATTTACATAATGCATAATTCCTATATACTTTTGATACACAACCTATTTCGCTTCTCCTTTGTGCAAAATGTAGTTATTTTGCTAAGTAGAGTCAGCCAATAATCAATGCAATAGAAATCATTTTCATCTAAAACACCAAAATCATTGAGTTGTGATCTTACCATTATAGGCACATTCCCATTGGAAAACACCTTAATACAAAAATTATGGATCCAGAAATGTATCTGGTTAAGATTCCCATTTGAAAACTAAACATAGTTAGTGACAGATCAAAGAATTAGTGGTTGTTTCTGGTCAGGAACCCAAATGCAAAAACATAATCTTTAAATGTTTCTAAATCATTATATAAACCCTAATAAATCATTGTCATAAGTTTGGAGTTGAGATCTTCTTCTTGACCATTATGGACACATGTGAAGTATATAGGTGACCATCTAGAATTTATGCTGCTTAATTTTTGTTTGTTTCAATTATGATAAAAATGAAGCAAAACACTTTGATCTTCCTGTCTTTGCTTCTTCTTTGACTGAAAAAACATGTCTTTCTTCAATCGATTCTTTTAATGTTTAACATTAGAGTTTCTTCTTGTATTGATGTTATCTTGTGTTTTGATATATGTGTTTGTGATGTGTTCATCATCGATATTATCTTGTATTTTTGATATATCTACTTGTGATGTGTTTATTAGATCAAGACGTCAAACTACCTAATGATGATAGTTGGCATGACCTTGCTTTGGGAACTCACTAAAATGATTTGAACATCGATTGAAGAACATGTTTTGTAACTTCTCAACAAGGTTATTTGAACTTATAATTGATATCTGAATTGCACAAAACTCTAGAGTATAGTATGTATATTAACATCTATATTCAATTGAATAGTCGGTTTGAACTCAAAATTCTATTTTTATTTTTTGGAAAATGACAATTACAACTTGCACATAAAATGGAGAAGAAGATAAATTTTAAAAAGAAAAAATTATTTATAATTCAAACTAAAGTTTGAACAAACTTAAACAAACACTTTTCCATGAATATTAAATTTATCTTTTTGCATAATGAATATTTTTTTATGTTTGATTTGTGGTATAAGAAATTAGTAAAAAAATATAAAATACTATTTTAAAAATTACATTGGTTTGGTGGCACTTCAATTAGAACAGTTTCCCAAACTAACCTTGTTTGGTGTTCACTTTCCCAAACTAACCTAGTTTGTTCATTTATTCCCAAACTAACCTAGTTTACTATTCAAATTCAGTTGTTTTTTTTTTTTTTTTTTTTTTTTTTACATTTCAAATTTATTATATATATATATTTAAATTATTATTTATATAAACTAAATTATTTATATTTTGATATATATTTTAAATTATTGTTTTTATAAATTTAATTATTTATATTTTAATATAAATATTTAATAGTTCATTAACTTAAGACATATTTTTAGAAAGACAACACAATAAAAATTGATAAAATTTTTATTGTGAAATTATATCACAATGAAAAATTGTTAAAATTATTTTAATAAAAGATAACCCAATAAATATAAATAATAATTTGAATGAAAAGTTGTCAAAATTATTTTAATAAAAGACAACCTAATAAATATAAATAATAATTTAAATAGTAAAAAAAATAAATTTATGGGGATGAAAATTATACTGCCACATATATATTGTCACATATATATATGTAAATATATATATAATAAATTGTCACATATATATATATATATGTAAATATATATATAATAAATTTGAAATGTAAATATATATATATATATATTAAATTATAAATAATTAAATTTATAAAAAAATAATTTAAATTATATATCAAAATATAAATAATCAAATTTATAAAAATAATAATTTAAAATATATATCAAAATATAAATAATTTAGTTTATATAAATAATAATTTAAATATATATATATATAATAAATTTGAAATGTAAAATAAAATAAAAAATAAAAAATAAAAAAATTGAGTTTGAATAGTAAACTAGGTTAGTTTGGGAATAAATGAAAAAACTAGGTTAGTTTGGGAAAGTGAACGTCAAACAAGGTTAGTTTGAGAACTGTTCCTTCAATTACTAAACTTATAGCACTTCAATTTCTGAGGTATAACTTTAACAGAGGATGCACAGTTGTATCACAATTTACTAAATATCAAATTAATTATATCTTTTATTACCTTGGAAGTTGGGACAAGTAGTAAATAATAAAGTGATAAATAGTGTTACATGTTAAAAGGTCTATCTGATCTAATAATACAATTTAAGGCCCTAAGAAAAAAAACATTCAGATCCATTGGGCTTTTTATTGGCTGTATTGGTCCAATCAAAGCTTTTTGCTGTAAGTTGGATGAAAACAATTTCATTTTTTTAAATAATAATTATTAATTTAATCAAATAAATATATATATATATATATATATATATATATATATAATTTTAGTAATGATATAGAGCTAAAATTTAGTGTCCTGAATATATTGTCCATATATGACAATATGCGAATGAAATTAAAAATAAAAATTTTCTTTTCTATTAAATTTAAGTTCAATTATATTGTTGTCACATCATTCATTACACAACACCAAATTTTCGATTTCTATCATTAATATTAATATCTGAAAAATCAAAACAACTAGACGAGAACTTATATGTTAAATAATATAAAATTATAATTATATTAAAAAATTCAACAATTCCATCTTTTATATATATTTTTCAAATAAATATTCACAAATATTAATAGGATTTTTTTTGTTTGAATAATCCGTTCACTCTTAAAAAGACCCCAAATCTCACCACCAAATAAAAATAAAGAAGATTGTCACAAGTGTAATTAAGGATTCTTTAAAAAAATCATAACTCTCGTGTTTGAATCTTCTTTTCTAAAGTTCTAAAGGAAAATAAAATTTAATCCAGTGAAAAATGAATAATTAAAAAACAGTTTATAAATTTACGATAAGATTTATCATAAATGTTTAGAAACAAAACTCAAAAGATATGAAAATAATCACCTATATCTCTTTTAAAACTATTTTTTAAAAGTGTTGTTACGATAATAAACTAGTAAGTAACTATTCCAACAATAACACCCGATAAATATTCTTATATTCAACAATGATTAAGAACATTATCTTTGCAACTCACATCACTTTTTTGAAATACTTTACATGCAGTCGTCGAATCTTTAGACACTATATATGCCATACATTGGTCATAATTCATACAGTTATCATTGCGATCTCATTATAATCTTATTCATAAAAATATCTTAATAAAGATGATTTAAATCTAATAAATATTTAGATGCCAAGAAGATTGCCTTTAGAAAGTTGATAGGTAATAATCATGAATTTGATTTTTTCTTGGAATTTTTTTTACATAGCATGCAAACAGAAGTAAAACAGTAATTTTCCAATAGTGAATGTAAAAAGAGAGATATTCTTTAACAGGGAATGAATCTACAGGTAAATTTTCAAAAGGAAAGCGTGCTTCATTGGTTCTTCTAAAGGCTGCTATATTTCAAAAATGAACTTCTTTTTTTCTACCTTTGCATATTTCCACCATGCATGTACCATCCAATTGCATTATTTTGTCATTCATAACATTCATTTTCCCCTCTAATTTATTCCATATTTAAATTTCACCCTTAAATTATTTTTATTTTTTATTGCTACCGTCTTTTTATTGTTGGGCACGACCCATTTAAGATTGTTTGTTACTTAAACTATCTTAGTAGATTGATAGTTCGGTTTTAATGCTAAATTACCTTTTAGTGCGACATTAAAAGTTTTACAATATAAATAAGTTTTACCATGCATGAGAAAAATCAATATTGTAAGAAGAATTATAACATTAGTAGTCATAAAATTCATGTCTAACATCAAAATATAAACACTCGATCAACATTAAAAAACTTGTAAATGAAAAAGTAATAAAAAAGAAAATGACATAATGGAGTTAATAATCATGCGTCTAAAACAAAGTCGACAATTATAGTTAAATAATGGAAAAAAAAAAAAACTCACAATAATAGTTTAAGTGGCGATAAATGTCACAGTAAAACATCAAAAGTCTTAATTTCGAATCTTACTACAAATAAATTCTTTAATTTAAAGAAAATTCGTGTTAGTAATTCCAGGAATAAACTGAAATAATAAAAGTTGGTAGTAAGGGTGAGGAACTATTGGATACACCTGAAAATGAAATTATAGTGGAACTAGGTTTGAAAGAAAAAAACCTTATATTTTCGAACATTATTCATCTAAATCAATACTAAAATGAGACATTTAAAAAAATTATTCAAACTCAGATCTGATTCGGGTTTAGACATTTTCAAACAAGACAATAAGTTCTTGTAATGGGTACAGGTCTGCGTCGGGCTTTCTTTATGATTCTCTCCGGTAGCATTTTAGAACAATTAATGTACCACTTTTTTTAATTTTTTTATTAAAATGGTAGATTTTAAATTCAAAAGCAATTTCATTTTGAGTATAAAAAGGACGTCACGGGAATTAATACACTTTCTGAATATATTGATCAAAACCATATTTATTCATTTCTTAAAGTACTTCACAGACCTACAATTGTAATCTTTTTTTAATTTTACAAAAAATAAAATAAAAAAGTGAGATTCTTTGTATGTTTTGATTATACTTTAGTGTATTTATTACATATTAAATAAACTAGGTGTAACGGTAACGAAAATTAATCAAATTGTAAAAACTCAAAATACAAATTGTATATATAGTAGACTATTATAGAACCTCATTTTAGTGGTTCGGACAAAAAATTTAAAAAATATATGTAATAATTTAATTAAATCCAAGTATTGATATATAAATGTCTCAGATGGTTTGATCTGGGGTTCTTATTTGATTTGATTTTTCAGTAAAAAAATATTTTACTTTATTTTTATAAAACTTATTTAATTTAGATAGATGAGACAGAATATGAGAGAGAAGATATAAAGTATTTTAATAAAAAAAAAATTTTTTTTTGATAAAATGAGTGTTATAATAGATGAATTGAAAAAAAAAAGTGTTGGGGTAAAATATAATATAGTATAAATAATAATAAAATAAATTGTTCTTTTTTTTTAGTAAAATTAAATAAATCAATTCATATGCATGATAATTATTATATTTTGTAAATAAATTTTATATCTACTGAAATTTAGGGATATAATTAAAGCCTAGTCGAATTGAATACTACTAAGTCTTACGCTCGACTCGTTTAATATTATGCGAGGTCGAGCCAAGCTCGAGCTTTTAAGGCTCGTTTAGCATATATTCGAGCTCGAGCCGAATTTGAACCTTTTATAGTTGAGCTCACAAGTTTTTGATTTAACTTTAATTTAAAATAATAATATATGCATTTTTTATTTTTAATATAAATTATTTAGTTATTAACACTATATACAGACTCATTTTAATCTAAATTCATTAAAAAAATTATTTAATATAATATTTACAAGTTGCATTTAAACGAGTCTTTAAATGAGTTTGTAAACAAAACATGTTCGCGAACCTATAAACGAGTCTTTAAGCGAGCTTATAAACAAACATGTTTGCGAGCCATAAACGAGTTTTTAAACGAACATGTCCGCGAACTAATAAGCCGAATGTTTAAAAGCTCAAGCTCGGCTTTCAAGCTTTTTAAATGAGCACAATACATTTTTGTGATATCTTGTTATGCTTTATTGCACTTGTGATAAATTAAATTTTTCTCCATTTTTTTAAACAAAACAATAATTTATTCGTGTTTAAGAAAGTTAAAAAGGACACAATTTAGTTGGTAAGAAATAAGATAGAATTCAAATTGTTAAGAGAGTTTTAATTCACAAGTTAATTTATAAACATGAATTATTATGGATTTAATTAAGAAATGGGAACCAATCTAGCTAAGATCTACTTGATGTGATTTTGCAAGCTATATTTAAACCATTGGATCTAAGATTTCTGAAAGAGAACATTATGATAATTTAGTATTAGATATATTCATGAGTGTAAACATTCTCAATCTGGATTTGAATGAAAACATAATTTTAACTTTAAAAAAAAAAATTCTAATTTAAATATTTATTTATAGATGTGATAGTATTTTAAAACACATGCACATTAATTATACATATATTCATGCATCAAATAATATTTTTTAGTTCAAATCCAAATCCAACTTCAAATGTAATCCATTAGTTAATGCTCAACCAAAAAATAAGATGAAAAAAAACCAAAAATTCAAAACATTTATAACAAGTTTGCCAAGAATGACTCATTTAAATACAAAACAAATAATGAATTAAATAAATATGTAAATCTAACATAAAAAAAATATATTGCAAGTTATACATAATGTGAAGTGCTATCATCCTTGCAATGTTTTTTTTCACAATGATATTGCCATGAAATAAGAAAAGATTATATATTATTGATTTATTTTACTATTTTTCAGTATTTTCTTCCCCGCGTACCTATATTTATTTAATATAAACAATAAGTTAAAAATAGTTTGAAAAAACATTCAAAATCAAAATGAAAGTAAAATCAACTATATAATCAAATAGAAATTAGTGATAAAGATCAACCAGTATTCAAATCTTTGTTATTGTATTTAATCTCGTGTAATCGCTAAAATCATAACAAAAAACTATGAACCCATAAATTATGACATGATTTATAATAAATTAATTAGGAAGAACTTAAACAACAATCTATCAAAAGATCATCATTTATAATCACTAGACAATTAAACACTCATAACCAATTAGTATCAAGATCTAATTTTGCATTATAACTAGATCTTAAAAGTTCATCAATAAATGTTTAGAGCAATATTAACCCACTACCCACTTATGATAACATAGATTTGTAGGAGAAAGACTAACCATAGCTCGAATTGTATGGTTGATTGAAAATTGGCTGACAAAAGTAACAAAGAACAAAGAAAGAACAGTATATCCTTCTTATCTTATGATCTTTTCATGATGATTATCATCTACTATACATGTTAAAGTTATGCACTTTTCTTTAAAGATTCAAAAATGTCTTTAACTGAAAAAAGCACTCTCTGAGGATCTTATAAAATATCTCTCGATTCATTCCAAGAATGATTGATCATACATATACATATTTCTTTCTTCTCTTCAAATCTAACTACTATACTGTGTCTTTCCTCAGCGTGCATGATTTCTGAGAAAGAAACATACCAAAAAGTGTAAAGCTTTAATGAATTCCTCCAAGTTGGAATTACTTCTTTTCTTTTTCTATACAATTACAACTTTTCAAATAATCAACATTTGTTTTGTAGAAACAAATCTGGACTCTAACAATTCACACAACATTATTTTAGATTATGTTAAATCTAAACATGGACCATTAATTGAAATATTTTATCTTATAAAGTAAAGGTTGAGATCGAGTTTAGATTGAAAAAATTATTTCTATTATTAGATTTTTTTTTTTAAAGAAACAAATTATTTCAGGCGTGATATAAAAATTATTATTTACAATTAAAGAGAAATCAAATATGAAATGGTCTCAACTTCATGATAATACTAATTTTAACTTCATGATAACACTAATTTTAAGTAAACAATAGATTAAGATATATCAAATAATGGGCATATAGATGGAATGTTTTGTCCTAGCTAGAAAGTCAAAGTTGAGGATGAGTTTCACACTAGAGAAGATCCCAATATGTATTTTATAATGTGAAACATAGAAAAATGGACAATACCCAACAAAAATAAAAACAAGACCATTGTGGTTAAGAGTGAACTTTGGACGATTCGAATTGGGCATGCTTGATCATGGCTAACTTTTATTTATCTCCGACAAGACGAGTCACTAAATGATAACGGGTGTTAGATGTTGTTTATTCTCAAGGAGGAGAACCTTGTATAAAATCGATCCATCCGGACCTCACAAAAAGTTTAAGGTAGACTTTAGCATAAAACAATTCATTTTCAAATAAATTCACTGCATGTCTCAGATGGGTCACAAATAGAGTAATGAAAGAGGATATGATGGTATTTTTTCTCGCTAAAAAAAATTATGAAAACAACTCACTAAGACGTTATTAATCCTACAATTGGTTAGACAATCGAGTTTAATAGTGAACTAATAGTCTTTTTTTTTTATTAAATTGACTCTTAATTTGTCATAGATTCACTACACTAGGAAGGTCACAATGACCCGCGAAAAAAACATAGACCCGACCCGATTCATAAGGTTTATTTGTTTTTTTATGGTTAAGAGTGATTCAATTTAAAATAAATATAAACTAAAATATAAAACAACTGTAAAATTATTCAAAGATAAAGTGTCCATAAATAGAACCAAGACAGATAGAAATAATTGATTATATTTAGAGGGATTTGAGGGAAATGGAATCAAATATTGAATGCTTTGCATTATCAATTAACCAAATTTGGTAAAAATGAGTTGTGTGGGTATAATTATGAAAATAAGTATAATGACATGTCCACAAAAATGATGAACAAGATAAGATCTTAAGGACATAAGATCTTGGGAGGATTTAAAGCATATCATGCAAAATTGACATATGATCTTCATAGAGTGTAATATTATAAGATTAATCATTCCAATAAATACTTTTGTAAATGAACATCAAGGTGGAGTAAGATTTATAGGCCTATTTGTGACAACATAGCTTTGTATTATCATCTTTCCTTATACCCTCGTTCTCTTTTTCTTTTTTCCCACAAACTTTTGTATAATCAGTTTCTAGAATTAGAAGAAAGAATGAGTGACCAATAGAGACTATATACTCAACTCAAAGGGGCAAGTAGTGGTTGAGAAGTCGCAATCAAAGAGTTTTGAGTTATCTCGTGTCCTACTGGCATTTGTGCAATCTAAATCAATGGAAGAGGGCACAACGATACTATAAAGTTATTCGAGTGGAGAAAAAAGTTTTTAAAATGAATAACGTGGCTTAGTTGAAAGTCGTTGAATCCTTTTATTAATATATGTGTTTGACTTATGAAAGTCGTCCACTTTAAAATATTTATAAAAATGGTTAAACATAAAGTCAAGATGTTCAAATAAACATAGGAATGACATATTAGCTTTTGCAATATCATATAATGGTCTTTTCAAATTGTTTATTTCCTTCTTTGATTCAAAGTAATTTTTTTATTTATATATATTAGATTAATCTTGATTAGACTTACCTAGCTATTTGACATGTGTTATTGTACTACTTAAAAACATCTTTCCTTATGTGAGTAAATTTTCATTTTATAGTAATGGTTTTTTCTTAAAAGATGATAGCTAGACATACATAAAAATTAGAACTCTTTCATCTAGTTCTAAGGAAAATGATTAATCAATATGTCTTTTTAAAATTGTTTTATGATTAATATTTAAGTATTTTCTTCGTCTTCTTTGGGAGATAGTAGGTTATTGTGACAAGGCTTTTAGACCTAGTCGGGAGGAATAAGATGTTGGACACAAGTAAAGGATGATGATGACTTTTTTTTTTTGTTGGAAGGGCATACTAACATTTTCACTTGAGTAAATATGATACATGTTTTGTTTTATTATGATATAATATGTTATTAACATTTTTCCGCCACTTAAAACAACTTATACTAAAGTAAATAATATATGAAAAAGAGACCCACAATATAAAACCATGTGATTAGTAATCAAATTTGCATCATAACAAATGATGTGACATAAGCACATGAGCATATAAGAGAAAGCATGTTTGAGTGATGTGACTAATTTTATGATTCTTTTTTTCGTATGTAACTAAGTATATGAAAAAGACATCAAATGTAAGGGCTTGTTGGTAGGGATATGGGAAACCTTCAAACGCATCTTAATGAATCGACCAAATTTTAGGCAAAAGAGTGTATTTATTCATGTAAGGAATCATCAATTAACTACCTTTCCTTTGAGACATGTTTGTCACATTATATGCTGCAATGATTGAAGTCTAAACAATAAGGATTATAGAATTTTTGTGGAGATCTACCTTGTTCGTATTACATTTCATAATACAATAGTGTAAAATCAGAAAATACTAAACATATTTTGGTGATCTCATTTGGACTTGTGTAATATACTAAGTAAAGTGACATTATTAGACTTGATATAGGGGAAATAACACCATGACAAATAGTAACCATTATATATTTGCCCAACTAATGCATTCTTAACAACAATGCTGAGTTAATAATATGTAACATAATGATTACCACATTTTCAGATAAGACATTTGATTATACCAGTAATTGACAACTAAATACCTATTTTAAAGCAACATTTTGTGATAATCTCAAATATACCCACATGAGAAAAAAAAATGGGCATATTCTCCCTAAGATACCTATGCAATTCGTGTGGACCATCTACCCACTATCAAACATTGCAGATTGACTCTCATTTTGAACACTAGAGTCCATGCCTAAGATGGTTAGTGTTGATGCTCAAGATGTTGTTCTTGATCAAGATACATAATTCTCATGACTTTGTTGTACTTAAGATTATTTGTAAAATAAAAATGGTTAAATAGAACAATGAAAATGAAATACAATTTCTTCAAAAGTTTGCAAATGATCTTATTTATTAGTAAACAATTATAAATGTGAAACAAGAAATATGGATAGAAATTCGAATAACATCTGTAACCACCGGAAAACCCTTGTTTCGGAAAAGTTCGAAGTTCGAAAAATCCTACATCGGTTTGCGTGTCAGAATATTTTTTAAAAAATACATAATTTTAAAAAAATTATTAATTAAAATATCCTGACTTTTGGAAATTTATTACAAACAAGTAATTGAAATCAAATTTCAAATAATTTTTTTAATTTAAATTAATCAAATTAAATTTTATTTTTTAAAATATTTTGTTTAAATTAATTTAAAAGATTATTAATTTGATAGAGATTTGTCAATTGATTTTCAGTTTAAAATCAATAAAAAAACATACGTATACAAACATATTTTTAACTAGAATTTTATTTTGATTCGTAATTTGGTGATACACGTGAAAGGACTTTCGTGCTTCATCTTACGTACCCGTTTTAAAAACGGTCAAGTCTTTTAAAAAATTAGTTGCATAAAGTTTTATGTTAACCAATTATTTTTCCAGTCTTATGTGTGTTTTATTGAAATTAAAAGTGCAACAAAATAGACCCTATGACCTGTGTCCTCGGTCCTATGTGTGTTTTTATTGGTCGGGGCTAAAACCCTCGGTCATAAATCGGAACTCCCTTGGTCGAGGTCGGAGGGTTCTCGATTGGGGTGTTAGCATCCTCGGTCGGGTGCATATGTCCTTCGGTCGAGGTTTGGGAATTCTCGGTCGGGTGCGAGAATTATTGGTCAAGCCTCTTAATCCTAGGTTCAAAGATCCTCGATCGGGCCTTGAAAATTCTCGGTCGGACCTCTCAGTCCTCACCGAGCCTAGGCTAGGGTCCTCGGTCCTCAAGAACACCAAAATTGCGAATTTTGCAATTTTGATTAAGGCTCGGATCCTTTGATCTAAGGGCATGTAAGCTTCACAAAGCTCCTAGGAGTATTATGAATATCATCTTAAAGTGTCATTCGATCGATATGATGATCCATTCAACCAAAACAGTTTTGATGTAAAAATCGGGTTTTTGGTATTAGATTTATTGAAGTGTAAAGAGATTGTCAATAACTTTCTTATGTTTCATATGATTGATTAGAACTAAAACGTGAACAGTGACGATTCGTTTTAACCAATTCAAAAACTTGAAATTTTTAATTTTTATGAAAAATTTTATTTTGATCAAACATGATCCAATTAGACTTCCAACATTATTAGAAACATGTTGGAAAACTTTTTGGATTCCTGCTTTTTGAGCTCAAGAATAGAAAACCCAATTTTGAATATTTTTAAATTCAAATTTGTTTTTTTTAATTTAGATCGATTGATTGTGTTTGACTTCAACAGAAAGCTCACAAATGATCCTAATATCATTTCCCAATCAATAAATTGAATAACCAGACAGTATACAAAATTGTCAAAACTAAAATGTAAAAATTTCACTTTAAATTGGTAATTCGATATAAAGGATGATTGGAAGCTTACAAATGACTGGAAAACATTCCTTAGACCTTAGAGAAGTTTTAGGAATGTTTGAATTCAAGTTTTACTGCCTTATAGAGAATTTCCTAAAATTCAGAAGTTTGAAGCTTTTTTGGCGGAGAAAAATTGATTGAGGGCTTGAGAGTGGATCTCTTGCCTTCAGATCAATCAAGGGAGGCTATTTGTAGCCTCCTGAAGTCGGTTTGTGAAGCAAGTGGATCATATTTAGTCAAAAGATATCAATGACATTTTGGTTGTTCTTGATCAAACTTGCCCAATCAGGCCATGATGAGGCCTATGATAGTAGGGTGATCATTTCAGCTTTCGAATCAGCCGTTTTGATGGACTATCGACGGAGTTCCATCTTTATTAACAAATCAAAAATGAGATACGTTCTTAACATATTCGTCGTCGCGAGAAAGAAGACAAATTAGGAGCGAAACGATGTCGTTTCGGGCGTAATTCCAAACGCAAGACGCTCCATTGGCGTTTCGTTTGGGTTCTGTCCGCAGTTGGGCATTCGTTGCGTTTCAGCTAACGACGTTGGGGCGCTCGTTAGTTAATCCCCTACTTTGCGAGCGCGCCTTTGCTCCGTTCTAGTGGGCAACGCGGACAGTTCATAGGCGTTGGATGCAAATCCAGTGCTTATCCGATGGTTGTGACTCCTGCTGCAGTAATTCCTTCGGGTTTCAGCTTTACTAGATTACAACTTGATTTATTTTATTTAACCTTAAAGGTTTATTTGAAATTGATTTTTTTTTCATCTTTTTGACTTTATTTTTAAATCTTGAAAAATATACAAAATATTTAAAATAAATATGACATATATTTTACCAATTTATTTTATTTTTATATATTTTTGAGTTAAATAAATAATTTATTTGGAATAAAATGGATAAAACATTTATCCTAAATTATTTATTTTAATTCCTTTGATTTTTTAAAATTAATTTGAGATAAAATGAGTATAACATTTATCTTAAATTAATTTATTTATTTTTCTTTGGCAATTATCCTTAATTGATTTAAGATTAAATTATCACAATAATCTCCTATTCTAACGTAACGACAATAAGACGTGGTCTGAGCCCGTCATGCGGCAAGTTATGCACATAGTTAAATGGTTAAGTGTGTTTGCGGATTATGTGTTTAATCTGTTGTCTCATTTTTTTTAAATTATCACAATAATTAATTTAATTATTTATTTATTTAGATTTTGCCCTTAATTTTAATTATTATTATTTTTATTTATTTTTATTTTATTTATTCAAAATAATTATTTTAACATTCATAAACTCTCAAGAAATTTACATCATTTAAATTCTAAATCAATCATACAAATTACAAGTATACTGCATATAAAAAAATTATCAAAATATTTAAATTAAGAAAGTTATAGTATAATTTAAAATGTATTAAGTTGTTGAATTAAAAAAAAAAAACAATATTTTTTTTCAGTTGAAATTGACTTGTGTCATCTCGTGCCTAAATAAGAAATATTGCGATATTTCTGGTAGCTCTGTGCGTATGTGTGATAATGAGCTAGTTCGATTCAGTTTATTCGTTTCACCTTATTTAATAAATGTTAATTACATTTAATTAATATTCGACTTATTCGAAACACTAACATTGAAAATGATTTATTCACTTCATAGTTCCAACTTATTATTTTTTATTTATTTCAGATTATCGAATTTATTCGCTAACATTTATGTTTTATTTATACTCAGGTAGCTTAATTATTTGTTAAAATTAGCCTACTTAACTTTATAATCAAACAAGCATATTCTATATTTTAAAATGAATCAAATTAATTTATGTAATTGAGAAATTATTGAGCCTGTACTTTGATATTCTCGATGTTTTTTGAGCAGAAATATTTGAGAAGAATTTCAGTTTTTGATGGACGGAATTTAATGCTGGATTTTGCCCATTGCTCGCAAGTCACAGCAGCGCGAGGCCCCAATTTATTTCTGCAGACTGATAGAGAAAAAACAAATCATTTCCTTAATCTTCACGCCTCCATTCAACAAATAGGAGTCCTTTTTATTACAATTTTGGTCAATTTTATCTGGATATAATTTGAATTTTTCTATCATTTTTTATTTTATAAAATAGATATTTATAATATTATCTAAAAATAACCTATAAAATTAACTTCATCATCAATTAGGTCATGGTGGTGAGAATTTTATCTAAAAACTCAACAATTAAATTTTTTATCTTTTTATTTATTAAATTAATTAATTCATTAAATAAAATATTAAACTATTTTTATTTAAATATTTTATTATTTATTAAATATAAGGGTATTTATATAATATATACTTAAAAACCCATTTTTTCAAATTATAACAAACTGTTTTTTTTAACCCAATATTTATCCCCAAGATCAAACAAGCTCCATCTGTTTTCATTTTTTTTGCTTGTTAAATTCACATCAAATGTTATATATTTTCTTAACTTGAAAATTAAGATAAATCATTGGTTTGCATGAAGGTCTCAAATTATAATAAAATATATTAATGCAAGAAAAATATATTTTTTTAATAAAGTAAAATATTAAAGTATTAAAATGTTGAGAAAATATTTGAATATATATTGAATGTAATAAATATTAGGATCTAAATAAAATCATAACTTTGTTTTTTTACATTTTAAAGTTAGTTATTTGATATTATTTTATAAACAAAACTTTTTAAGGGGTTATTAAGATAAAATAAGAAGGTTTTTATTATATTAAAATATTTATTATTTAAATTTTAAATTTTAAATTTATTTTGAAAAAATAGATGTATTTTAATTTTATTTTTTAATTAAGTAATTTAATGATTGAAAAGACAATTGATGTATTTTCTTTTTAAATTAACTTAATATTATCCATGTTTTTAAAATGTATAAATATATAATAAAAAAAGTATTTTTTTAAAGAAAATATATATGTTATAATGATAAAAAAAAATTTACAGAAAATATATATATATATGTTATAATGATAAAATTTTTAAAATAATTTTGAGATAATCAAATCAAATATATATATATAAATATATATATATATAAAATTATTAATTCAACTTATTCGTTTTACCTTATTTTCAGATTCGTTACATATAATTTATACTCAGTTTATTCGTTTCAGTTTATTAGTAAAAAGAAATAGACAAAGAAAAAATTGTGTTTAAATAAAAAAATATGTTTAATTATAATTTGTTGTTATCTAATTATTACACAAATTAGTGTTACCTTATTACACAAATTAGTGTAACATATTATTATGCAAATATTATATGCCCAAATTAAAAGCCAAATCAAACCCGTCTAAATAAAGATATAATCACTTAACATCAACATTAAAAAAAAACTCACTTAATATAAGCCAAACTAACAAATTAATTGAAAATGGGGTTTTACAGATTATTGGCATATCTATAGTTATAGTTGTTATGTGTTCAATTTGATTTATTTATAATTTTTCAATAAAATCGTTTAACCCCATTTAATTCTAAATATTTGCAATATTTATTTATCTAAATTATCATAAACAACTTAGATGCAAATTGGAAGAAAAAAAAATGGAGATAGAAACAATGATTAAGTTTATGGGCTAAACATTCTACTCTAACATGTGAGTATTAACTTATTCAAGTAATTTAAATTTGAAATGTTTAATCACTTTATTTAATCATTTGTTTTTGTTATAGATTATCATTTTAATTCTTAAACTCTTTTTTTATTTAATTTTGGATAAATTTATTCAGCTTATACTTAACTTATTTGTTCCAGTTTATTCTTAAAATTTTCGATAAAATAGAGATAAAATTACGTTTAAAAGTAAAAATATGTTTAATTATAATTTTTTACGTTAACTTATACCAAATCAACGCAAACGCTATACATCCGAACTAAATGCCGAACCAAACGCGTCCATCACTTTAGTTTATCAATTTTATTTGTTCTAAATTATTATTTATTCTTAAACTCATATATATATATATATATATATATATATATATATATATATATATATATATATATTTATTTATTTATTTGTATTTACTCAAATCCACTTATTACCCAATTAAGACTATTTGAGATTAAATAGAAGACCACTCTCTTATAATTTTTATGATTATAAAATATTTAATTTTTTTATTTATCTAGGAGACTAGGTATAGGTTTTAGGTTGACACAACATAATCACAAGATGGCACTCCATTTTATGTATTTAAAAGCTTCTCAAACCACACTCATCTTCTCCAAACAAAACATTCTATCAAAAAAACAGGGGAGATCTAAAAAAACACAGTTTTCTTCTTCTCTCTGTTTTGTTTATCTTCAGATGGGTTCTCTCAAAGAAGAAGAAAATCAAACAAACATTCAATGGGTTAAAGGACCCATCATCATCGGCGCCGGACCTTCTGGTTTAGCCGTTTCTGCTTGTCTGAAAAACATCGGAATCCCCACTCTAATCCTCGAAAGAGACGATTGTATTGCCTCCCTATGGAAGAAAAAAACATACGATCGTCTCAAACTTCATCTCCCCAAGAAATTCTGTCAACTACCCTTCCTTAATTTCCCCAAAACCTTTCCAAAATACCCAACAAAGAAACAGTTCATCTCCTACTTAGAATCCTACGCAACCCATTTCTCCATTTCTCCTAAATTCAATCAGGAAGTTCAGAATGCTGAATTCGATTCCAAGTTTGGGGTTTGGAGGGTGAAAACCCAGGATTCAGAATACGTTTCCAGGTGGTTGATTGTCGCCGCCGGCGAGAATGCTGAGCCGGCGGTGCCGGATATTCAAGGGATTGAGAATTTTGAAGGGAATGTTATTCATACAAGTGGGTATAGTTCTGGTTTGGATTTCAAAGGGAAAAGGATTTTGGTTGTTGGTTGTGGAAATTCTGGAATGGAAGTTAGCTTGGATCTTTGTAGATTTAATGCAATTCCTCATATGGTTGTTAGAAATACTGTAAGTATTATTAGGTTTAAAAATTGAATCTTTTTCATTTCTTAATCTGGGTTATGTTTTTATGTGTCAGTTTTTGGGTTTTAGATGAAGTTCATGATCTGGGCCGTAAGTACATCTGGATAATTCTGATCACTTTTTTTTTGTGATTTTCAGGTGCACGTATTACCTAGGGAGATGTTTGGTTTCTCGACATTCGGAATAGCTATGACAATCCTTAAATGGCTACCCATTAGAATAGTAGACAAGTTTCTTCTTCTAATGTCAAACGTTATTTTAGGAAACACAGAAAGATTAGGTCTAAAACGACCTAAAACTGGTCCTCTTGAGCTCAAGAATGCCACAGGAAAGACACCGGTTCTTGATGTTGGAGCTCTCTCTCATATTAAAAGTGGCAAAATCAAGGTTAGTTCTTTAAGTTGGTGAAAATATGATTATTTTGATGTAAATATGTAATATAAAGTATCAATATTATTAACCCAGTTGAAATAAGAAGAATTTAAGCTAACCCATGTTATTTTTAATTTTTTTAATATTTTTTTTAAAATAGGTGATGGAAGGAGTGAGAGAAATAACAAGAAATGGAGCAAAATTTGTAGATGGTCAAGAGAGAGAATTTGATTCAATCATCTTTGCAACTGGCTACAAAAGCAATGTCCTTTGTTGGCTCAAGGTAAACACAAACTCCATTATTAGAAAAAAAAAAAAAAAAAACATAAAATGCCATGGCTCAAACTGTCTTTTTCTATCTCTCCTCATTTAGTTTCTTGTTCTATCCTTATTCTCAATCTCATGTCCCTTTCCTTGATACAAGCAAGCTAGCCTGTACCCTACAAAATGAATTTTTAATATATATTTCTTTATTTTTTCACATGTTAGAAAAAATTAAAAAAAATTGGACAGTACCTTTCTTCATCCATCCTGTCTTTTGGGTAAAAACCCTGAAATTATAAATTGATGACATGTTGCTTTCATCACTTATTCCCATTTGCTTGAACTTATTATAAACCTTAACCTAGAAAGTACCCTCTTTGGTCTTTTTTTTTTCAATGTCAATAAAAGCCAATGTTTACAATTTTTTCATGTTTATACTATAAATTTATTGATATTTTTCGATGATGAAATGGTTAGGGGAGTGATTTATTCACGAATGAAGGACGACCCATGATGCCATTTGCGGATTGTTGGAAAGGGGAAAAGAGATTGTATTGTGTCGGATTCAATGGGAAAGGTCTTTTGGGATCTGTATCGAATTCGATTAATATTGCGAATGATATTGCTGATCAATGGAGAATGTCGAAAGATTGTATGGAGAAATTCACATGTTGAATTAGAAAATTGGAGTGGGTATGAAAAAAGGGGTATATTATTGACATCTAGGGGTGAAATTGGGTTTTCCTTTTTTTCTAGGGGTTTGTTTGTAAGTAACTCAATTTTGAGGTGTTTATTATGTAATGTTTTCCTTGATTTGTCAATTTAGTATGTGACTTAGCATTTTGCATTTTCAAATTATCTTGTTTAAACTTAATTATTATAATATATGATCTATTTAATTGGACATGAAACTAATGAGACTTGGTTACATTTACAAAATAAAAAAAATTACCATATTTTTTTAAACTTCCTTCTACTAATCTTTAGAGCAAATTAACACAACAATAATAATTAGGTTACTCAAGATGGGTGATGGATGATGTGATTATATTGCCTCATTTTAAATTACATTTAAAAATTTCAATTTTTGATACAAATATATAAATAAAGGTATACCAAGTAAAATAATATAAAATGATAGGAAGGATTATTCCTTTTATTGATTTACATGTAATTATAATTTATAACATCATATATAAAGACCATATATAAGATCAATACTTAAAGGTAATAATATATTAATACTATATAATAAATTTGAAGAAAATTAATTAAAACAATTTTGTTTTATAAAAATGATCACTCATAAGCTACTTAAAGAGACTTAGTCCTAATAAATTTATTTGTTAAAAGTTTAGTAATAGTTAATGTTGAATATGAAACTTCTAACTCTTTTTTTATAATTATTATATACAATAATATTCTCACTAAAACTAGCTTATAAATTACTAAATCAAACTAATCCAAAATTTATAATCATAATTTGGTAATGTCAAATATTTTAACATAATTTTTATACATTTGTGTTTTGTGTATCTAAGTATATAGAAACATAAATAAATAATAAATTTATGAAAATAGGTCATTATTAGTGAATTATGACTTATGTTGTTTGGATAAAAATAGCTAAATTATTAATGTGGAGTACACCAGATATAAAGAAAATAAAGGGTAGTTAGTGGGGCCCATTCGAAAATAATAATAAAATTTAAAAATATATGAATCAATAATTTTCTTTAAATCTATATGGGAATAAGATATTTGATAAAAAAAAAATGTTTGTAAATAAATTATTAATTTTTTTAAATTTATATTAAAATAAATAACAATAAAATATTTACAAAAGTACCCACTGTATTTAGTGACGTGTTTGGTGTCAATCGAATTTAAAGATGGCGAAAGAATCTTCTTTGAAAGCTCCTCTTCAAGACACTGACGTCATTACTGACCTTATATGACATCACTTTTTTCTCTATTCAGTCTTTCGTCTGCATGGTTTGTTTCTGTCCAACTGTGAATTTATTGGAAATAAATTAAATTAATGAATTATTTTTTAATAAATAAAATAAAATGTAAATATCTATAAAAATTAATAAAGAAAGTGGATACAGTTTTTATGGGCTTTGTCCAACCAACAAAATATTTTATTTGAAATTGGATAAAAACTATTACTAAAATATTATATATATATATATATATATATATATATATATATAAATTTAATAAAATTAAAGAAAAAATATTTTGTGGTTTGTTCTGTATAGGTTAGATTTATTTGAATAAATTTTTAATTTTTTAATTATTTTTTTAATGATATTGATTTTGAGAAAATAGTTCTTTTATAATGATAAAATATTTATAAAAAATATATATAATATATTTTTGTTAAGGAATTGTGAAATTATTGATAAAATAGTGGATGAATATTTTTTATAAATTGATACGGTGTGAAGTTTCAAACCATGAGAATATTAGTTTTGTGATGTATCTCTAAATTAGCGCTTAGCGTGAGAAAATCATGAGTTTAATATAAATGGTTAGCGAAAAAAATTAGTTTGTGAGTCTCAAAATAATGTTTAATTATATAGTGATTTTGTTTTTTAATTCAATTGTATAAAATTTTTATATTTTAAAATAAATAATTTAATAATTAAAATAATATTGACGTAATTAAAAGAATTATAATAATAATAAATAAATAATGCAAGATCAAACTCATTTAAGATTTCAAACAAATATATTATTATTCAGCTTAATTATTCAAAATAATTTTTATTTGTTGTAATTATTCAGTTTATTGGTTAAATACTTGTGTATGTTAAATTTATTTAATAAAATTACTATAGGAAACTCAATGCCTAATCACAATTTATTCCAATTTATAAATTAACTCAAACTGATACAAATTGGTAATAATTGAGACAATGATGGGGCTGTGATTGTACTAGTATTACAACTGAATTTCACTCTCCAATAATATCCCTATTTTTTTTATATAATATATATAATATATGATGCAAGCAAGCAACCTATTTCTCAGATTTTTCAAATGTCGTACTAACAACTCTAATTAAAAATACAGTTGTTATAGAGATTCATTATACAATTATCATTTTTTTTTATAAGTAGAGTTTATAACAATTTAATGTTATAATTCAATGAAAAATAATATAATAAAAAAAATGGGATAATAGGTATAATCAAGATCGACCAGAAGTTTGGGCTCTATATTTTTATATTTTATTTAATTTATATATTATAAACATTAATAATTTTATCTTAAATTTAAAATGAGTAATTTAGTTTAATTAGTTAAATCAGTTAAATATTATATTAATTTGAGTTAGGTCTTAGATTCAAAATTTTGTTAGTAATTTTTTAACTTTTTTTTTAGTGGGAGGACTATTAGCGATTATCCAGCTAGAATCACTTTAGAGACTTATAAGATTCTATATACATTGAATTAAGTTTGAAATAATTTTTTATAATATTGTTTTAAATTGTTACTTATATATTTATTTTTGTTTAAAATAGTTCTTTATACAATATTTTATTTGACGTACATAATGATGAATCTAATTTAAAGTATAAACAAAATTCTTATTTTAGGTAACTTTTGATATTTTAGAAACCGTTTTTGTCACACATTGAGTTATCGAATAACTTATTAATAGTTATTTTGATACAATTAATAGTTTACTTATCTATAGCTAATGTTTAATTTAGTTTATTAGTTGAATTATTTGTTTATTGTAATTTGTAATAATTTATTTAATGTTGTGAGTGGCTTATATGAATTTTCATCCACCTTGTTTCATACTTTATTTAGTTTTCATGAATAAATATATTATTTGGACTAAATTATTTTTAAAAATTGTAGATTTTATAAAATAATTAAAACTAAAATAATTTGATAGGTAATTAAATAATTATAAGTGATTTAACCGTTAAATAATTTATATTCTATAATTAAGACCCATATAGTATATTTACTAATTGAGTTGTATATGTATGAAGAATAGGATTTCAATCTAAATTGTTAGGTATATTTTGAATTATTATATATTTTTTTTAATACAAACTTGCCATAGTAGAGATTAAATAGTTTTTTTATACTTAAAAAAGAGTTTCAACATTTTCATAAGAGTGAAATATATATACATTTTTCTTTAAATCTTGGTATTTTATTTACAAATAAATTTGGTAGGATTAAACAAAAAAAATTAAAATAGATACATACGAGTATATACATCATACTATATTGTTAATGATTAATGAAAAATCTCATATTCACCGACAAAATGTAAGTGTAGATAGATATAAGTAACTCGTTGGTTAATATATAAATTAATTCGCATGTCAAAATTTACTTACAAAATATTTCTACACAAATTATAAATGTAATTCAATAATCGCAATTAAATTAATAGTTAAAGTGTTCGAATTTTAAACTCGTACAATTTGATATTTTTCATTTGAAAAGGTGTTCTATTGTAATTCACATATATCATTATATATAATAGAATAGTTAATAATTCTACATTATTAAATACATTAGAATAGTTAGCGAATAAGTTGAGCAAATAAACTAAACAACAAGTTAACTTAATAATTGTATCGATCAAAACAATTAATAAATCAAATCAAATGTAAATAAATGCATTAAAAATATGGTCTTAATTTCTTCCATATCACACAAATCTCTAGAGTGAGTAGTAATTATTTCTACTGCCAAACCTTAAATTCCATCTCCTAGAAGTCACGTCTTCATCTTATCCATTCATTTAAAATATTGCCAGATCAATTATTTATACATATATTTACTTATTTTAAATTATAATTATATATTAATACTTTTTTTTTAATATTTTATAAAAAAAAAAACAAAAAAAACAAATCATGGACAGAAGGATTATGTCACTACTTTCCAATCTCACAAGCTTACTGATCATTCCTGCAGCAACACACAAAGCCAAATTGCCTTATTCTTTCTCAACCATC
This sequence comes from Impatiens glandulifera, assembly GCF_907164915.1. Lineage (NCBI taxonomy): Eukaryota > Viridiplantae > Streptophyta > Magnoliopsida > Ericales > Balsaminaceae > Impatiens > Impatiens glandulifera. Next base: position 9,037,820 of record NC_061863.1, read on the forward strand.
TCTCTTGTGCTGTCACTATTCTTAAATATATATATGTATTTTTATACTTATAATAATCTAAAATCTAAAAAAAATACTTAATTTTTTTTAGCTAAAGTGTGAAACATATAATTGGTAAGACAAAATTTTACTAAGAAAACAAAACAATTGTGATGTTAGTTGTAACAAATTAAATCTACGAAAAACTTACAATATTAAAAACATTAAATTCCAATTAATCATAAGTAAAACGCATGTTGCATACATATATCTGAAAAAGTTGTATAAAGAAATCACAAAAATGTATGATAATGATGAAATTTTTGGACATGATAAAGATATTGATAATGAAATCGCCTTTCAAGAAGAAACAAGTTATATATGGTTAGCAAAACGAAAAAATAAATAAACTTTATTCTTAAAATGAGTATATATATGTTAAGTCTTCTCCTTTTCTATGGCCTTGAAAGGCCTTTCTAGGCCTTCAAATACAGTCTTTTATGGTAAAAAAATAAAATTAATAGTTGAAAATGAGATACATAGTAACATTATTTACTAGGATATATAATTTAAAGCAGATCATATATAATATAGTCATACTCACTCAATAAAGAGAGTTCATTTATGTTTTATTGAACATACTTTTTTTTTGTTAATAATAATTTTCAAATAATATCATAATGGTATATGTTTGATTTTGTCTAAGCTAATTGTGATCTAGGTGGTAAAGTACATTGAATCAATAAAAATAATTTTATATTGTCAGCTAACAAAAGTTTGTAAAAATACAATTTTGAAGTTACAAAATAAATTAACACCATTTAAACCATTTTTTCCAACAAAGTTTGCGAAAAAGTTTCTCAAATAACTCGACTATCTCACTTTAAATATGTATTATATATAAATCAAAAATACATTTTTTTTATTAATTGTTTGTTTATGGTAATAAATGTGTGTATAACAAATTTATGAATTTTGATCAAATTAATTTAATAATTCTCATAATATATATATATATATATATATATAATATAATATAGGTAGGGTTACATATATTTTGTCATCTTATGGCATGCAAATGTACTGTACATTAGAAAAATGACAAATGTGTGCATGCATGCCATTGTTGATGCAGAGGACAAAATTGACCTTTTGTTTTTATTATCTCTATTCTTTTGGAATTTTCTTCTTACAGTTAAACTTCATTTTTCCTATTTATTCTTTTTGCTATGCATCATATGAACATTTAAACAAAAAATAATGTTTGTTTCCTACATGTAAAGTAACTCATCTACAAGTTAAATTTGAAACAACAACAAAAATAAATAAAAAAATTTATTTACAAGTTAATTTATTAGATGTTTATTAATTGTAATTATCAAACACTATAGATAGTTTAATTATCTCTTAATGATAATTAATTACTATTGTTTTATGCATTTTTAACTTACAAAAGAGCTATATATTAATTACTTCGTCTTTTATCCAAATAATTGAGTTACATGGTAACGATAGATTATGATTTTGAATCGACCATTTTTTTTTTTTTTTTGTAAGAAAATGATGATTACTTGTTTTTGTTCATTCTTTAACTAATCTCATATCTAAATAGTTTCATTTTTGTTATATTAATTTAATCAATCAAAAACCTAAATAATTATTCAGCAATATTTAAAGAAAAACAGCAATATTCTTAAATAACCGAACATCAAACAAGCTTTTAGAGTGCCCCGTCAACAAAATAAGAATAAACTACTAACAGTTTCCTCGTTGAAACGAATAAGCTCTTGTAAATAAGCTAAATCAAATTGGTCTCAAATTTTTTCTAATTTTGTATTCTCTCAATAAACAAATAGATTAGCCAAATTGAATAAATTAAAAGCTATCATCGGCGATTAGCGAATAAGTAACTCAATTGAATGCGATCATAGCAATTAACGAATAAGTTATGAATAGATTATACATGTCTCTTTTAAGCCTATTTAGAAACATTTATTTTGTATAATCACAATACATGTAAATAGAAATTGACATTTTCTTGTTTAGTATAGGGTTGTTTTTAATTATGATGTTGTAGGTGATACTTTAATTGTTTCAAATAAGATCGTGAATTTTTAAAAATGTAACAAATGAATATTCAAATAAATTATTATTTTTTTATTTTGTTCACACCAAAATGGACCATTATAGCCCAATTTAGACATCATTTATGGGCTTGGGCTATTGCTCTTTATCTTAAGCCCAAAAAAAATAAAGTAGACCCATTTCAAAAACTTTTGATGAAAATTTATCATTTTTTTATATCAAGTGTTCAACTAATTTTTATTTCTAAATATGATATCATTTAAAATCGATAAAATACTTCACAAAAATAATAATTTATAATTTCTTATCTAGATCTTAATAAAGACCAGGACCAAAAAAGTGTTTATAAAGGCTGAAATTTGATTCTAAAACCCTAGATTAAAATAAGAAATCATGATTGTACTAACTTTTTAAATTAAAAAAATATATTAAACATACCATTTAATGATTGCAAACAAAACCAAATGTAAAGCATTTACTCAAACTTAAAGAATTTGATTATATTCTTATGTATATTTGTTTACTTTTTAAAGAGGAATAAAAATAAGTTGAATTTTTAATTTTAAAGCTTGTATTAATAAAATTATAATAAAAATTATTTTAATAAATACAAATATTATATATATATATATATATACACTAAATTTTGAATAAACATTAAAAGTTTTTAACAAAATTTCAACTAATTTATCTAGAAATATTTTTTTTAAGAAATTAAGAAAAAAAATCTTATTCTTATAATGTTTTTAGTAAAAATAATTTTTTATAATTTTTTAAAATAATTATTTATTTCTTATTTTAATTTACAAAATAATAAGTCTAACTCTTCAGCTTTAATAGACTCTATAATTTGACCATAAAACTATCACAAACTTATTTTCTATTATCTTACAAATTGTACTTGAATGTAATAAAATCTTGATTAATCCAATTTACAATTTATTTGTCACAATATTGCACAATTTTTTTTTTATCAAATTATAAATTAATGTCTTTTTTTTATAATATAATCAATAATTATTATAATCAAAAATGCATTTCTCAAGCAGATGTGACATTTTAACCCTTTTGTAAAAACAAAACTGTATATATTTTCTAAAAGTAAATTAACAGTTTTTTTCTTAAAATTAAAGACAATCTTTGTTTTCAAATGAGCTTATTTCTGTTTTATTTTTTTAATTGAAATAAAACATGAATCTGTACTAACTTTTCAAATCTAAATAAATAAAATATTAAATAGGTGGCCTTATTTAAACACACAAATTTTTAATATATTTGTATTTGATTTGAATGATAAATATTAGTTTTTTATTTGAAATAGTTATATTTATATTTTTAAATATAAAGATAGAGACAAAATTGATTAATAAATTAAAAAAAAAGTATCACTTTTAAAAGGGTGGGATAAGGCTAAAAATGCTTTGGGAGACGGTTTTTAACAACTAGGGGCATAACAGTAATTTCACATGCCTGAACATAGCCGACCCAAATTAGCCAATCAGGTAAACATACAGCCAAAAAATATAAACTTTTTTAAAATTTCAATAAAATTAAGGCGGTTAGTTTTTTTTATTTATTTTTTAATTTAAGGGTAGTTTGGGTAATTGGAGAATACTAAACATAAAAGTTTGAACACTAGAGGTGTGTTTTTATTATTATTATTATTATTTATTTTTAAGTTTGTTTATGTGTTATTTTAGTTAATTGGAATTATTTTAAAATAATTTTATTTATTTAAATTTAAATAAAAAGACATATCGGGTTAATAATTATATAACAATAATAATAATACCTTTTAAAATATAAAATATTTTATTAACAATTTAAATAATAAAATAATTATATAAAACATGATAATAAATTATTTAAAATTATTTTCAAATAATTCAAAAATAAAAAATACATTAGGTAAAAGAAAGTCAAATTATGTAACTTTTATATGGCTTCATTTTTAGTTAGTCTGGAAAACATTATGCAAAAGAACAAATGTTTTTAAAAAGATTAAATGATTTAGTTCTTCTAGTGATTAGAGAAGAATAAAATTAAGAAATTAATAAATCTTAATTGTAGCTTGTTATCATAAGGACTAATATTTAATAGAAATATTATGTGGTATTTTATTTATGAAATATATTTAGAATAAGGTGAGATTGACCAATAATTAATAATTACTAATAATTATTACACCAATTTATAATAATTAACTAAGACACAAAGAAAACCATTTCAAAATTTCTCTATCCAAAATTTTGACTCTCTTAGAACTTATTTATGTTGGAGTTATTTGAGATTTTTATTGAATTTTTTGAAAATAATTATTCGATGAAAAGTTAAATTATTTAGAAATTTATTGGTTGGATTAGTATAAGTCTTTTATATTTAAAATTTAAATTTAATAAAAATAAAATATAAGTATATATTTTTATTTATTAAATTGAATTGTATTTTATTTTATTTTATTAAAAAAATATCTCCACTAAGAATTGAGACTAAACAATTCTAATAATTGCATATATGTTATTTAATAACTTAACAAAACTGACCAAAATAAGATAAAAATAATTTATAAAGTTCAAAATCAGAGCCCAACACATATTTAAGAAGTTAAAAATATTTTTTAAAGTTAAAAGAGAACTAAAAGAACTTATTGCCTTTTCAAAATATAGTAACAACACATAGTTCATAATTAACATTTGAAGAAATAAATTTACATACTACAATTTTAATTAAGATTTTATTGAGTACAAAGACATTTTTATATTGAAAAATGACATCTTGTCATATTCAAAATTTTATTTTACAAAAACAAATCAAATATAAAATTGAAAGTAATTTTGTTTGGTTTGATATTAAAGTTATGACTAATTTTTTTTTATAATAATTCAAATTAATTTTTAGGTTATTATGATGGTTGAAAAAATAATATATGTAGATATTTAATACATGATAATCCAAATCATAATAAGTGATAATTTTGTTTTCATTAACCACTAACAACTCCATTTGATAAGAGCCCATATGTATGTTTTTCTTTTATAAATAAATAAATGGAGTTATATGATAATATAAAATAGTTATATTTCATTATAAAATACAATTATTTAAATTATGAAAATATAATCAAAATAAATTTTAAAAATAAATTATAATAATATATATTCCATGTTTAATTTTTTTAATAAATTACGAATAATATATTAAAATAAAAGATAGAATACTCTCATTTCACATTTTATTCACTTCGGTAAAACAACTCATCTTCTCACATATCTTATCATTTTTTTTCCAATAAACCTCTAATCCCGTGACCTTACCTTTCACTCTGGTCTATCAAATATCTAAATAAGATGTTTTAATATTTAGCATCGTCACCTCACACACTTTGGTTAATCAAAATTTAATTTAAATTTCTTAACCACTCTCAATTGTTACCGACCAATTATCCCTCGGCAAACCACATCCCAATTACAATTAGTTAAAATGTTGTACTTGTTTTTGTTAGGTTGCAAATTTGAAACATACATAATCGTTTTAAGTTTATGGACGAGTCAACTCACAACTCGACCCAAGTATCCATCAAATAGTTATATTTCAGTATAAAAGACAATTATTTAAACTATGAAAAATCTCGTGCGATGAACACGAAAAAAATATAAACAAAATAAATTTAAAAAAAATTATAATAATATGTATTTAATGTTTAAAATTCTTAATAAATCACGAATAATATATTAAAATAAAAAATAAAATACTCTCATTTCACATTTTATTCATTTCGGCAAAACAACTCATCTTCTCACTTTTTTTTCAATGAACCTCTAATCTCGTGACCTTACCTTTCACTTTGGTCTATCAAATATCTTAATCATATTTTTTAATATTTAGTATAGTCACCTCACACACTTTGGTCAATCAAATATTTAATTTATATTTTTTTAACCATTTTCAATTGTTACCGATCTATTATCCCTCGGCATACAACATTTCAATTATACTTGGTTAAAAGATTGTACTTATTTTATTAGGTTGCAAATTTGAAACATACATAACCGTTTTAAGTTTATGGGCGAGTCAACCTACAATCCGACCCAAGTATCCATTAAATAGTTATATTTCAGTATAAAAACAATTATTTAAACAATGAAAATTCTCGTGCGATGAACACGAAAAAAAAAGATAAACAAAATAAATTTTAAAACAATTATAATAATATGTATTCAATGTTTAAAATTCTTAATAAATCACGAATAATATATTAAACTAAAAAATAGAACACTCTTATTTCACATTTTATTCACTTGAGTAAAACAACTCATTTTCTAACATATCTTATCACTTTTTTTTCCAATGAACCTCTCATCCTGTGAGTGTGACCTTACTTTTCACTTTGATCTATCAAATATCTGAATCATATTTTTTAATATTTAGCATCGTCATCTCATAAACTTTGGTCAATCAAATATTTGATTTATATTTTTTAACCACTTTCAATTGTTACCGACATATTATCCCTCGGCAAACCACATTCCAATTACACTTGATTAAAGGGTTGTAGTTGTTTTGTTAGGTTGCAAATTTGAAACATACATAACTATTTTAAGTTTATGGGCGAGTCAACCCACAATCCGACCAAAGTATCCATCAAATAGTTATATTTCAGTATAAAAGACGATTATTTAAACTATGAAAATTCTCGTACGATGAATACAGAAAAAAAATATAAACAAAATAAATATTAAAAAAAATTATAATAATATTTATTCAATAGTTAAAAATCTTAATAAATCACGAATGATATATTAAAATAAAAAATAGAACATTCTCATTTCACATTTTATTCATTTCGATAAAATAACTTATCTTCTCACATATCTTATCATTTTTTCCCCAATAAACCTCTAATCCCGTGACCTTATCTTTCACTTTGGTCTATCAAATATCTGAATCATATTTTTTAATATTTAGCATCGTCACCTCACACACTTTGGTCAATCAAATATTTGATTTATATTTTTTAATCACTTCCAATTGTTATCGACATATTATCCCTCGACAAACCACATCCCAATTATGCTTGGTTAAAAGGTTGTACTTGTTTTGTTAGGTTGCTAATTTGAAACATACATAACCGTTTTAAGTTTATGAGCGAGTCAACCCACAATTCGACCCAAGTATCCATTTATTCTCACATATATATCCAAATTAACCATAACTCTCGACCTGACAATCCGAATACTTTGAAAATGAAGCATCATTATATATGTATTAATTAGTTAAAAAGTTAAACTTATATTATTAAGAATGTCACGCGTTCATCAAATTTAGTGTTGAATTTAAAATATAAATTTTTATTAGCCTAGTTGGTTAAAAAATTGTACTTGTTTTGTTATATTGCAAGTTCGAAACATACATATAACATTTTTAATTTTATTTTTAACCGTTTTAAGTTTATGGGCGGGTCAACCCACAATCCGACTCAAGTATCCATTTATTCTCACATATATATCCAAATTAACCACAACTCTCGACACGACAATTCGGTCACTTTAAAAATTAAGCATCATTATATATATAGATTAGTTAGTTAAAAAGTTGAACTTATATTTTTAAAAATGTCCCGCGTTTATTAAATTTAGTATTAAATTTAAAATATAAAGTTTTATTAGCTTAGTTGGTTAGAGAGTTTACTTGTTTTATTATGTTATAATTTCGAAATATACATATAGCATTTTTAATTTATTTTTAACCATTTTAAGTTTTGGGCGAGTCAACCCACAATCCGACTCAAATATCCATTTACTTTCACATATATCCAAATTAACCACAATTTTCCACCTGCCAATCCAAATACATTGAAAATTAAACATCATTATATATATTTTTAGATTTGTAGTAAATGTTTTTTAATTAATAAAAAGTATAATTATTTAGATAAACACGGATTGATTGACACTTACTAAGAAAAAAAACTAATAAACATTGATGATGTGGTTGAAATAAAGATTTTAGAGAATGTAATATATTATATTTATTGTTTGGTAAAAAGTAATTGAATACTTTATTTTTTTATATCACTACTGAATTATCTGACTCACAAAATATTCTAAAAATACTGATTATGAATTAGGTTTATATCAAAATAAATTATTCTTTCCCTTTTATCTACATGAAAAAGTTATATAGAAGTTAAAAAAGATATCTTCTTGGTCCCTTAGATAGCTTTTATAGCGGAAGAGGGTGTTATGATTTTTTCCCAACTTAGATTTGAGTTAGTGTTGTATTATGTTCGATGTGGTATCTTATTTAGTCAAATTGATTTTTTATCTCGAATTTTTGTGATACGAATAATTTTCTTAAACTTCGCTGGATCGTTTGTTGTTCATATCCTCTAATTGTGTTGGTGATGCTTTATCAAGTTCATGTTCGTTCCATTTTTAGCAGTAAAGGAGATGGAGTTACCGAATCTGGAGTTGATTTTTATTTTTTCAATAAAGAGTCACCGAATAAGATCTTTCAGTCGAAGACCCCTCTTATAGGTATCCTCCCATTATTTCTACGGGTTTCTCACTTTTTTGATTATATATGTAGATAATCATTTATCATTTTGCATGTCATTTTTCGGCACTGCTTACCAACCATCGGTTAATGACACAATTCAGTGTCGCTCAAAATATTTTGTATAGATTTTTACAACACCGTTTGATTGGTTTGTTCGACTTGCTCTACTTCATCACTCATCCTTACAGATTTTTGAAGTCACCCTAAAAAAATTACAAGATTATTCAATTTTTATCATTATAATTTTAATTATTGCAAATATGTCATATTATTTAACACATATATTTTATTTAGTTGTTTTGTTTTTGTTGACATTATTATGCAATTTAGTTTTTGACAAGTAACTCGTTATTTCAATTAATGATAAATAATTTCTTTTTGAAAAAAAAAGTTTATATCTTCTTATTTTTATTTTATTTAATATAAAAAACTAGCATTATGGACAGATCTACGTTGGAGTTGAGGTGGACTCCCACTTTGTAACACTTGAGAATGTCCATAGTCCTTAGATTATGAAATGTGGCAGTACGGGGAATCTAAAGTGAATCGAGGTTCGATGCATTTCAATATTGGTTTGTGTTAGATATTTTTTAAAAATAAAAGATTTATTTTTAAAAATGTTGACAGTAGTTACTGCTTTTAAAATTAATTATATAAAAATAATTAATTTTATTCAAATTTTAATAATATGTGAATTTGTTATAATCAAAATGATAATCTAATTAAAATTCAGTTTAAACTAATTAAACATAATTAATATAATAAAAGATTATTTATTTGAAAACAAAGTCACCAAATAATTTTAGAAAAATCAGTAAAATATACGTATATAAACGTACTTTATACCAGAGTTTCTATAAGGGGTTTGTTATTTAGTTATGTTCGGGAAAGAGTTTTTGAGCTATGTCCTACGCTCCCGTGGAAGACCATTTTATTTTTTAAAAGTGGCTATCAAAAGATTTATATTTTAACATTTATTTCATTTAATTAGTAGTTAGTGAGTCCTAAATAAAGATATGTTTATATTACGCAAATAATTATACAAAATTATTTAGAAGTGCATAAATGCGATTGTGTTGATATAAGATTGAGTAAAAGACCTGAAAAATATTAGAAAAAATATTAGAATTTAAAAATAAATTCTAAATGGGGCCTTAATTAAAATATTTGTTTGGAAAATACTCCGAAAATATTAAAAATCATTTTATGACCTCTTGGGATTATTTGAAAATAGATTTGGGTTCAAAAATTACAAAAATAAATTGGATTTTAAAAAGTGGAACCAAACAGACTTTAAGACTGGAGTCCTAAAGCTTGGGTCTGTTTTTATTGGTCTAAGCTTAGATGGGCTTGGTCTAGATCGAGAGTGGTTTGGATCGGGGCTCGGGACACTCGTTCAAGGGAATGGATGGGTCAACCCTAGGGTTCAGTAGGCTCGGTTTTGAACTCAGATTGCTCAGTCCTAGATCTAGGAGTCTCGATCCTAGATTTAACTTCCTTGATCATGGGACCTAAGAGTCTCAGTCCCTAGTTAGACCTCTCGGTCATAGGTTATAATCCTCTGTCAGATTCCTCGGTCCTTGCTCAAGAACACTAGTCCTATATAACTCAAGAACATCGGTTATTGGTCTCAGTTTGGTCTCGGTCCTACTTCTCGGTCCTACAAGACTCGGTCCAAGAGGACCGAGTGGTCTTCATTTGGTAAGAAGATTGCAGGTTTGTATTTTTTGATACAGATCATGAAAACATGATATTTATGTTGCTAACAACTCATATGGATATAGGGATCATCTTTGATTGCAGTTTCTACGAGCTGTCTTCTATGTAGAGGAAATGAAGAAACCATAGATCACCTATTCGGGAGCTGCTGTATTGATTCGGAACTTTGGGACAGATTCTATAAATGCTGGAGCTGATCAGTTTCCCGAGCGAATGGAATGAAATCAAAGATGCAACACTACTCAAAGCCAAGTGAAATATATTTGCAACAAGCGTGTTCAAGTGCGGCTTTGGAGCAGTGGTGTATAACATTTGACAAGAACGGAATGCAAGGGTATATGGCAGAACCCGCATGAGCGTTGAAGAGTTATGGAAAGATATTGTATCGGATTGTAGCGCCCTCGCGGGAACGTGGAGAAGAATTCCAAGCACGGAGCAAAATTGGAATATCTGTAGGAATTGGAATTTACCATTTTTTAAACTCACTAGAATTGAAAGCATTGTAATCAGATAATTCATTTACGTTTTTAGCTTTTTAACTTTTATTCAGAATGTTACGTCTTCAAAATCATTATAGGCCTGTCTAGAATGGTCTCTTAAACTCGTGGTTTTTTTTCCCATTTTTGGGATTTTTAATGAAATGACGCTAAGTCGTTTTTCCAAAAAAAAAACACAATCAATCGAGCTTTAAGATGATCAATTTCCCAGCCCGATTTTTAGGACAAGAATTGTGAACTTTTGATTTATGCAATCTCATGGCATAATTCTTGTTCCAACAACTTTGAAATGATGTTTATCGTCGAACACAACTAAATCAAAGATATCAATCAAGCTCTGTAACAATTTTTAAAAATTGAAATTCAAACTTATTTTTAAAAAAAATTCAGTTGGATCAAACATGATCGGAATGATTGTTTTATGATTTGGAAATCATCCTAACATATTTAGAAACATGTCATGCAACTAATTGAATCAAAATTCCACCTTAAAAGCTCAAGAACATGAAATTCAATATTTCTAAATTTTCAAATCAAATTTGGGTTTTTTCGATTGAGATTGAATTGATGAAATCTCTTTCGACATAAAACTTATAAATCATCTAGAGATTGGTTTCCACTAAAGAAAATACAAAATTGAACCCTAAATAAGATTAACCCGATCAAACTTGGAAAAATCTAATTTTAAATCATAACTTGAATTAAAGTGGGTCTGGAGTTTACAAGTGATTGAAGAACACTTCATCAAAAAGACAATCGCCTTATTTTTTTTTTGTAGATCTTCAATCAAGCTGTAATGTTCGGATTTTGTTTGATGGATTGAGAGAACAACATTGAGGGACTATTTATACCCGAGCTAAGTCGGTTTTATAGTCGAATTCAACTTCAATTTTACATCTGAAATGATTTCTTCTTCGTTCTGTTTTGTCCTCGCCAGCCCATTCTAAGATAAGATTTGAAATCTTATCTTAGGGGTAATGATGGTGAGGGAGGGGCGTGCACGAGGGCAAAATCTAAGAGGATAAGGACGAGCAACGAGGGAGATGGAGCTTCTAGAAGATCGTCGATGTCGGGTGCATTTCTCCAGTCTCATGAAGAAGATGAATAAAACGACGTCGTTTTGTTTAAAAAAACGTACATTTGCGTTCCGTTGGTTGCTGAAGCATCTAGGCTAACGGGGGTTAGCGTCCAGTTAGCTGATCTCGTGCAGACCTGGTGCGCGCTTCCTTCATTGAATCTAGATGCGTGGAAGCATCTAAGGCGTTGGATGATGCCTAGGCACTCATTTGTTGGCCACGAATTCTGGTGCAACAGTTAAACGTAATTTCTGTCACACTAGATCGTCAATTTAGTTTTTTAATAAAAGAGTTATTTGAAATCGAATTTTTAATTATTTCTTGCGTTTTTTTTCACAAAATTAATACACAAAATATTTTTTAATAACATAATCAAAATTATGTTTATTTATTTTATTTTTGGATATTTTGAGATATTTATTTAATTGTTTAAAATAATAAATTATACATAATTTGTGTTTAAAATCATCATTAAATTATTTCAATCCCTTTTTGAGTTTAATTTGGATAAAGTAAATACAATATTTTAACCTCAAATTATTTTATATTTAATTAATTTTCTAATTAGGAATTAATTATTATAATAATTAATCATATTTTAATTTTAACCTTCTCTTCTATTTATTTTGAGTTGAAAATTTCAAAATATTATTTTAATATTTTTATAAATTGGGGTATGTTAATTTTTTATGCTTACACATTTTAAAAGTTTTTTTCGTTTACACTAAAAGTGTGACCTAACCCCTTAATTATTTAATTTAATTTATTATTTAATTTTCTAATTTAAAAAAATAAAAATAAAAACAAAAACTAAATTGATCTGCCTATTTTATTCATAATTTTTCCAAATATATTTTTGAAGTACATCCCAACTCCAATTTATAAATTTGTTCTTAACTAGCATGATCAATAACTAATACTTCCATTTTCATTTAAGGTTACCCATTAATTCATGTTAATAGGATTATGGTATCGAGTCTCTACCCAATATCATTTAAAAAAATAATAAAATTGTTAAATAATAATGAATAAAAAGAATTGGGTTGTTATCTATTTAAAGAAAAATGATACATAAAATAATGTTATTATGTTCAAATATATATACATATATTCTTTCATAAAGATGTACCTTATTTAGAAACACTTTTTTTACATGTTTTTTTTATATGAATTTGAATGTAGATAAAAATTAAAATTAAATTTATAAATCAACTTACCTAAATTTAATTTCAAAACATTTCTATATTAACTAAATAAAAATGTTTTATAATGTAGTAATATCTTTTAATTTTTGAATGATATAAACTAGCCTAACTTCTGCTATCACGATTATTATCTTAAGAATTACTCGTCACTTAGATATGTTAATGAGTAAACAAAAGTAATAATATCTCAAAATTTTATAATTTTATATGTAAAAAATAATGATTTGAAATCAACTTCATTACTCAACTTATGCAAAGCCAATTTTGTTTGGTATGGAGTTCTTGTAAGACCAAAATAATAATATTGAGCATTTTAAAAATATTAGTTAATGAAGTTGAATTTAAACAAAAATATAAATAAATATTAATATCTATAATTAATTAAATTATATATTATAATATTATCTCATTCAAAATTATAGTTATTATATTTGTTTAATTCTCACTAAAATATATAAAAAGATTAATAAAGAGTTGTCACCAATTACCCAAACTTAAAAATAAACTTAAGGCATGGTTGGTTCGAGTGTTATTTATATAACTCACGGTAATCAAATATCATTTCGCAATATGTTTTATCATTATGTCTAACTCGTTTCATTAACCAAAATTCTAGAATATCATTTATTTAAAAATTTATTTTATCATTATATTTTAAAACAATTTAAATATTTTTACTAAAAAAAATCCACGGATTCTTAAAACTATCGTAAATCATTACTTTATAAATAACTCGAATTCGAGGTAAAACATTACCAAAAACTTATTAAATAAATCTTAAAATTTAATAAAAAAAAAAACCAATTCCCAATAATTTTAATAATTTTAAATAGAAGAAAAATGAAAGTCATATACCCCTAGATTGTGATAAAAACCACCTGTTAAACCAAACAAGGCTTTAATTTGCCCATTTTTGCCAGAGGGAAAAAAGCTTTTGTTCCCTTTCTCTTAGATTTATACTTTCTCCCTCTTCTATCTACCAACCCTCATCTCTCTCTCTTTCTCTCTACACCCTGTAAATGTTCATCTCTGAATCTACTCTTCTCTAGTTCACTACTTGTTTCCATGAAATGTTCTTTCTTTTAACCTTCTTCTTGAGCTCATCTTCAGAGGTGAAACAACCAGAAGTTGAAGAAACATCTTCTTCTTCTTTCCTTTTTCTCTCATCGATTTGAGAGTTTCTTGATCAATAAACATGTCTCAGACCAACTGGGAAGCTGATAAAATGTAAACATTTTTTTTTTTTTCTTTCTTTCTTTCTCAATCTACCTAGTTTCTATCAAACATTAGTAATAGTACATTAATCTGATTGATTTTGTTCTGGGTTTTCCTTTATTTTCTTTCATTTTTCTTCTATAATGAAGTTATTGTCTTCTTTTACTTATTTTTCAGTCTTTGTGAAGTTTTAGATTCCAGTTTTTTTGATGGGTTCTGAGCAAGTTTTACTTGTCTTCTTAGGGTTTTCATGTTTTAGCTCACTGTTTCATTTGCATGTCCTTCAATTTGTGTTTTTAGGGTTTTAATCTTCTTGAATTCCATTATTACAGGCTTGATGTGTACATCCATGACTACATGGTGAAAAGAAATTTGAAAGCATCTGCACAAGCATTTCAAGCTGAAGGAAAAGTATCATCTGACCCAGTTGGTAATAAGAAATGAAACCCACAAAGTTACAAACCCTATATTGATTCAGAGTTCATTTTTTTTTATGTTTTCCTTTTCAGCTATAGATGCGCCTGGTGGGTTTCTATTTGAATGGTGGTCTGTTTTCTGGGATATATTTATAGCCAGGACTAATGAGAAACACTCTGATGTTGCTGCATCTTATATTGAGGTTTTTTAAATCGAAACAATATAGATTTGTTTAGAGATTTGAAGATTTTGATCTGTTTTTCTTTTTTTTTTTAATTTGGAAACTTCAGACTCAGTTGATTAAAGCCCGAGAACAGCAACAACAACAGCAACACCAACAATCCCAGCAACCTCAGCATTCACAACAACAGCAGCAGCAGTTACAAATGCAACAAATTTTGTTACATCGACAAGCTCAAGCACAGCAACAACAGCAACAGCAGCAACAACAACAACACGCTCAGGCTCAACAGCAACAGCAGCAACAACAACAACAACAGGCTCAACAACAACAAGCTCAACAGCAGCAACAACAACAACAACAACAACAACAACAACAACGAAGAGATGGGAGCCACCTTCTAAATGGAACGAGTACTGCTAATGCTTTGGCTACAAAGATGTATGAGGAAAGATTGAAATTGCCGATCCAAAGGGATTCTTTAGAAGATAATGCAATGAAGGTAGCATTTTCCCCCTTCATTTGAAAGCTTGTTTGATGTGGTTTTTTTGAAGGTTATGAAAATAAAACCTTGTTTGATGAAAAAGTTGGAGTTTTTGGCATTATTTGGGTTAAATTACTAAAAGTTTTCATTTGTAAAAATAAAAATAAAGTTAAGGGTATTTTGGTTGATGTATTAAGTGATTTGATTGTTAAAATGATAGGTGGTGTGATAAAGTTTTTTTTGATAAAACCCAAGATCAAGCAAGCTCTAAGCTTTAAGTTTTGATTTGTGCATTTCAGCAAAGATTCGGAGAGAATATGGGACAGCTTTTGGATCCAAGTCAGTCGTCGTTGCTGAAATCTGCTTCAGCTGCTGGTCAGACATCGGGAGGGTATCCACATTTATTTGTTTTCGATTAATTTAATGGAAATATCATTTTCAAGTATATATTTTTTTTCTCGCTTAATGATTGGTGCATGGATTGACACTTACCCTTTTTTTATGTAATGGAACTCTTATTTCTTAGGCAAGTTCTTCATGGTACAGCTGGTGGAATGTCTCCTCAAGTTCAGTCTCGGAATCAACAACTTCCAGGGTCAACACCGGTTAGAGATTAATTGTTCCTATTGAAGAGAACATATTTTATTTTATTTTTCTTTGATTCTAATGCAATTTCCCCCCATCTTATTTAGGATATAAAGACGGAGATGAATCCAAGGGCTAATGGACCTGAGGGATCGTTAATTGGAATGTCAGGTACCCATTTGTAAACACTTATAGTTTATGTTTTTGTATCCATATCCGGAATCAGATGAGATACAAACCAGTGCCTTTTCTGTTATAGGGTTCTTTGAATATCCAAGGGGTTATTTCCAAATAATCTTGTTTGATGCACATTATTGAAAACCTAAAGTTATTTGGGTAAACATATAATTATTTTTTGAAATAAAGGGTACTTTGGTTGATGATTTAAATGATATTATTGATGAGTATATCCTTAGATCAGATAGAGTTATTTGAAATAAATTTCAAATAATCAAACATCAAACACAGTCTAATAAATTTCTGAATCTGTCTCGAACTAAAAGTTATAGTTTCCAAACATAATCTCGTCCTGAAGAAATAGTTCAAGTAAATATCTGTGAATCTCTCCTTATTCTCTCTTTCTCTAAACTGAAGGTTCCAATCAAGGAGGCAGCAACTTGACATTGAAGGGATGGCCTTTAACGCCTTTGTCAGTAAGTCTGTCAAATTACAAACTTCTAATAATACAAACAATGTTTATATCAAGGATTTCATATTTGATAATTATTTCCATTTACTAGGGCTTAGAGCAGCTACGATCTGGGCTACTCCAGCAGCCGAAGTCTTTTATGCAAGGGTCACACCCTTTTAACCAACTTCAGATGTTGACGCCTCAGCATCAACAACAGCTTATGCTTGCACAGCAGAATATGACTTCTCCATCAGCAAGTGAGATGGAAACAAGGAGGTTAAGGATGCTTCTTAATAACCGAAGTATGAATCTAGGAAAAGATGGCCTTCCAAATTCTATGGGAGATGTGGTTTCTAATGTTGGATCGCCATTACAAGCCGGTTGTGGTGTTTTGCCTCGAGGAGACCATGATATGTTGATCAAGGTTCTTTTTTTAGGCGGATTTTCTCTTTATACTATTAATTGATCGGTTTTTTAATGGTTTTTGATTACTTTTTTTTATAGTTAAAAATGGCTCAGTTACAGCAGCAGCAACAACAGAACAATAACCAACTTCAGCAACATGCTCTCTCTGGTCCACAACAGTCCCAGAGTTCTAATCATAGTCTTCATCCCCAAGATAAAATCGTTGGGTCGGGAAGCTTAACTGCAGATGGTAGCATGTCTAATTCCTTTCGAGGAAATGATCAGGTGTTTAATTGTACCCTTGCCTTTATTTGATGAAAAAGTGAACGAATTATTTAGAGCTTGTTTGATGGTAGTTTTTGTTATATATTAAATAATCTAACTTTTTAATAAAAAGTGGATTATTTGGGGGTAAGTGACTAAAATATCTTTTGCAATTACTATTTTAAATTATTATAAAAAGTAAAGTAAGGTTACTTTTTCATTTTAGCTGATTATTTGAATGATTTTTTGATGATGTAAAGGTTATTTAGGTGGCTTGTTGAGCTTGGTTTATTTGAATAACCAATTGGAGCTTGTTTGATCATTTAAAAAAATCTTTATCATATCACCTATCACCTATCAAATCATTTGATTCTTCAATCAAAATTCTAAAATACCTTAATTTTTTTTACAAGTTTTATTTTAAATACAAAAGTTCATTTTAGTAATGTAACTAAAATGATCCTACTTTTCATCAAAAGAAATTTTGATTTCATAACCAAGATTTTTTCAAATAATCCCACATCATGCAAGCTTCAATGGTTATTTCAACTAATTTCGTTTGATGCAGGTTATTGAAAGTTAGTTATTTGGGTAAAAATGACATGGTATAAATGTATAATGAGTTTTTAAAAATAAAGGGTAATTTAGTATTTTTGTTGATAATTTGAATAACTATGTGATAGTGGGTTATATGAGATTATTAAAAGAAAAAAACGAGGGTACTTTAGTGTTTCTATTGACGATTTGAATGATGTGATACAAAAAAGTATTCATATTCCAAATATACTTATATCTAACACATCTGGTGATTCATTTCAAGACTTCAAAAACCCAGACTGGTCGAAAAAGGAAGCAGCCTGTATCATCATCGGGTCCTGCCAATAGTTCGGGGACTGCCAACACTGCTGGCCCTTCACCAAGTTCAGCCCCATCAACTCCCTCAAACAATACTCCCGGTGATGTGATTTCAATGCCTGCCTTACCACATAGTGGTGGTACTTCTTCGAAACCAGTGATGATGTTTGGGAATGACGGTTCTGGAACTCTCACATCTCCGTCTAATCAGTTGGTAAGTTTAAATTCAATTGAATTCTTTTTTTTTTTGTGCAGAAGGATTCTCATCATTGACTAATTGAGTCCTTCATATGTTGGCAGTGGGATGAAAAAGATCTAGTGCAGGCTGAGATGGATCGGTTTGTGGAAGATGGATCTCTTGATGATAATGTTGAGTCTTTTTTATCGCATGATGAAGGCGACCACAGAGATATGGTTGGACGATGCATGGATGCAAGCAAAGGTGTGTGTGTGTGTTTCTAGTTTCTACCTTTTTGTTCTTATCTCAGTTAGCTTCTTTGTGCTCTATTATAGGATTTGCGTTTACAGAAGTCAGCTCTGTTCGAGCTAGTGCGAGCAAAGTTGTTTGCTGCCATTTTTCATCAGATGGGAAACTACTAGCAACCGGTGGCCACGATAAAAAGGTGTGGTTATTTTTCTTCACTTTTAACTGCTTGTGTTTAAAAGTTAATACAATTTTTTTGCAGGCTGTATTATGGTACACTGATACCCTAAAGCAAAAGAGTACACTTGAAGAACATTCAGGGTTGATTACCGATGTTCGTTTCAGTCCCGGGATGTCTCGACTTGCAACATCGTCTTTTGATAAAACTGTCAGAGTTTGGGATGCTGACAATGTTGGTCAATTTATTAGTTATTTTTCCTGATTTTTATAACTTGTCATGGGCCATTGGGATTTTATTTACTAGATTTATCTGTTATATGCAGCCCAGTTATTCTCTTCGAAATTTCAATGGACATTCTGGTTCTGTTATGTCTCTGGACTTCCATCCAAACAAAGATGATCTCATATGCTCTTGCGATGGAGATGGCGAAATAAGATATTGGAGCATTACTAATGGCAGTTGTTTGAGAGTATTCAAGGTATGGTTTAGAAGTTTAAGTCAAACCAAACCCGAGAAAAACTAATAACCAATCTTTTGCCAGACTGTACGGTTAAAAAAAAAAAGACAAACCAGATACTTGCGGTTTGGATGTAGATTTTTTAAACATATTATTCCACAGAGGGTATATGGTTGTATATTTAGGAAATCATCAAAGAACTTGTTTGATGTTGGGTTATTTGAAAAAATATGTTTTAATGAATTTAAGTCTTAGGTTTGGATGAAAAATAAAAGAAATACTTTTGACTGAACCAACTGCTCACACTTTGAATCTTGAGTGTAGGGTGGAACGACACAGATAAGATTTCAACCTCGTCTTGGAAGGTATCTAGCGGCAGCTGCTGAGAATGTGGTCTCTATACTAGACACGGAAACTCAAGTTAGTCGGCTTACATTGAAGGTAATATTAGTATTTTAGTTAAGGCTCAAACATATTCTTATAAAAAAATCTTTCTTTATTATTTTTTGTTAAGAGTTGGACTTTAGAGACTGAGGATTGTAAGTTTGATTCACGGTATAAACCATAATAAATCCAAAATTATCAGAATCCACATCCAAATTACTTGACAAAAGAAAAATTCCCTAGGTTCAATTTTGTTGGTTAGTGCTTGAATCGTTATTTTATTTGAATTGCATCTTAGAAGTTGATTATTATTTTTTATTGGTATGATGAATGAATAGGGGCATTCAAAACTAATTGATTCCATCTGCTGGGATCCAACTGGTGAATACCTTGCATCGGTGAGTGAGGACTCGGTTAGGGTATGGAATCTCGGTTCAGGGGGAGATGGAGAGTGCATGCACGAGCTGAGCTGTAATGGAAACAAGTTCCATTCTTGTGTATTCCATCCTGCATTTTCCTCTTTGCTGGTCATTGGCTGTTACCAGGCAAGTTTCTTTCTTTCCTATTTTTTCTTAGTAATAAAAGAATCAGGTTAGATAATTTGTCTTATCTATTAATGGGCAGAGTATGGAACTATGGAACATGTCCGAGAACAAGACGATGACACTAGGGGCTCATGATGGACTGATTGCTGGATTGGCTGTTTCGACTGTGACCGGTTTGGTTGCTTCTGCTAGCCATGATAAAATTGTCAAGTTATGGAAATGATTTGACTTCTTTTCAACTAGTTAGTAGTTAGCTCTCTGTTGTTCTTATGTATCTATTTTTAACTCTCTTTTGATCATCTCTGCTTTTCTAACATGTGTTGTTAGTTAACTTGAGAGACTAAGAACAAATACTCCAAGTCTTAATCTCCAGACATCTCAATTGTTTTTGGTCTCCCGTTTTTCTCATCAATTTAATATCTTGATACTTTCTTGATTCAGTTTGTTTTCATTGGTCTGGGTTATTTGGATGATATCCAGCACTCTTAGGTTATTTTGGTCAATTTAGATATCAAACAATTTCTTTCAAATATCACTCTCTACATCAAATAAGCCTATCTTAGTTGCTAATAACTGTTGCATAAGGAGTGACAGTTTGATATTTAGAGAACATCTATTTGAGTGTTATATTCCAACATTCAATAAATGACTTGTATAAAAAGTCAAGCTGTTTCTCCCAATATATAGACATAGTTTTGATATTTGAGTGTTATATTCCTAAGAAAGAAAGAAAAAATGACCTTTCATCTCCTCTGAAAGTTGAAGGCTTTCATGGAATAAGCAAACGAGACAGCAAAGATGAAGCAGAAACCGATTACTACACCAGCTGCAACTCCGACGAACTCGTGCCTATATCCAAACTGTTGTTTCAGCAACTGTTTGATTGAAATGTAGTTATAATCAGATAGCTTCACTTGTTCATCATTCATGTCTCCATATTGTGATGCCAACATTCCGTACAAGCTCCATGCTACTGGATTTCCCCAATAGTACCATCTCCACCATATAGGTATTCTCTGCCAAATCAGAAATAAAATAAAATTAATACCTATTTTCAAAGATTAATTTTTTTAATGTTTTAAGTCGCGCACCATCCTGGGAATCATGAATCCGCTAAAGAGGTTCCACAGCATGTAGAATGGGGAAGCGATTATGACAGCGATGTTGTGATTAGGCGAGATGGCAATGGTCATCATACCGAAAAATGTGAAGTAGAGCAGAGTGAAGTACATGAAGAACATATACCAAATGAACTTGGAACAGCTCCATTCAAATTCCGCCATGTAGTAGAAAATCGTGCTGTAAATAACCGATTGGACTAGTACATATGGGAACTCAATAACAACCTAATAAGAACACATAATTTGGCTTAAAACTAAAATATGATGAAAATGTGTGGGCATTATTAAATGCCCAAAAGGATATTTACATATTCAATTCCATTTGAAGAAGGGAAAAAAAGCATACCTGTGAAAATGCCAATGGCAAAGCTGAATACATCCCTGCAGCTCTTTCTCTATATGAAACTGACCTCTCGACATAAACAACCGGTTGAACGGAAGTGGCGTTGGTGATTCCGATGAATAGAACCGCCGCATACATTGATCCCATGGCATTGAAGATATCCTGCTGTGTTTCCCTACAGAAAAGTAGATAATATAAAGAAGAGATGAAACCAATTTCATTTTAAATTCATCTCAAGTGGAAAGAATCTTACTATAGATTTCAAGTTCGATTCTCACAATATTTTAGTGAGAATCGAGTATGAGACCTCAATATCCTAGTTACACTTAAAGTTGCACTGACTGAGTAGATAAAATCATATTTTTTTACAACCAAGGTTTATTCTGTGGAATAGGCTAGCACAACATTGAATGGACATCAAACTTCTGCCTCTAGTTCAACACTTTTACAGTTTCAATAACCTTGGGTGGGTAGAAAAGAAAAAGCAATTTTGATAAATAGAGAAAGTGGATGAAGAAGACCTTTTAGAACCGAATCTCCAGCAGATTGTTCCAAACATCAAGGAGATTATAACGGTATAAAAGAACCGTACTGCAGTATACTGCGGATTCCGCCAGTACGACAGCCATTGCTTCCAAAGACAGCCTAGAAACTGGCTAAAATATGTCTGTGAGTATATTGACGGGAAACATAATTCTTTATCATCAAGATCTGGCCGGCTTAGGATTTCAACAAGTTCTTCATTTTTTCTATAACCAGAAGAAAAAAGAATACAATTTAATTGGAGAGCAGAATGAAGAATTATATCACATGGAGACTGGAGAGACAATGTTGATGGTGACATACTGAAAGAGAGACGATTCACGGTAAATTTCAGCAAAATCGACGCCAAGTCTGGTTTCTTCTGATGGAGAAGTAACTTCTAGAATCCAGGAAGCTGGGTTATAGCCTGGTCTAATCCTTGGAACTCCGTTAACAGCCTGAAAAATTCATTATATTTAAAGGTTGTAACAAAACAATTGTCTGTAAATTGATCGTTCTTTAAAATCCCACCTCGAAAAACCGAATAACATTACAAGACCTTTTGCCCAATGAACCAGCATAGATAAGTTGGCCTCCACGTTTCATGAGCACAAGCTGAAACAAAGATAACAGTTCAACTTTCAAAGAAAATCATACTTTCTTTTATAGGAATTCATATATGGTAGGGAGGAAGAGTAAACCTCATCAAAGGATTCGAATATATCAATGCTGGGCTGGTGAATTGTGCAAACAATTGTCCTACCAGTGTTCACGATATTCCTTACGGTTCTCATGACAATGGCAGCAGATCTGGCATCAAGTCCTGAAGTAGGTTCATCCATGAAAACTATGGAAGGATTGGCCACCAGCTCAACTGCAATTGTCAACCTTTTCCTCTGTTCGGTTGACAACCCATCTACGCCGGGTAAACCCACTAAAGCATCTCCAATAGAAGTGAGCTCAACAAGTTCCATAATCTCATCCACAAATTCCTGCATACTCATTTGTTATTATCAACAATTTTGTTTTTCCAAGTAAAACATGTTGAATACTGAATTTTAAGGATATAATTAGTCAAGTGTCAAAATAAATGCTCTATGTTTTAAAATTCGTGGTGTGCTTTGGATTCCCTATGATTAAATAAACAAAGATTTACTATGGCTACAATGTTAGGATGCAAAAGAAAAACCTATGGGGTCGCTTTTGTAACTGATATCCAGCACCAAAAAACTGCCTTTGCATGACATGGTTTAGTGTTTTATTGAATGCAACTTTTCTATATATTAACATCTTTATTGCTGACCCTCCTGCAGATATTGATGAAATTTATGATTTTGTCTCTAAATCTCTACACATTACTTCAGGTGGCATTATTCCTATTCCAAAACCTATAGGTTTGCACACTTACTCGACATGGGAAAAGGGAAGTGGCATCCGTTGATGAAAGGTTATACAACGGCAGTCCTTATAAACTAATTGTAAGTTGAGTGTGAAACTAATGTCGAGAAGCTACTTAAACACTATTTGGCCCTTATAATAAGGTAATTTGATGGATAATATGGACTAAGACGTTGATTTTAAGTAAGATTTTCTACCTATGTAAATAATTAACTGATTTTAAATAAGTGATATCAAATGAAGTTCATTCAAAGTAAGTGAGTACTGAAGTTGAAATTTGAAAGAAAGCAAAAAAAAAGATACCTTTTTAACTGTTGAATCGATATGAGAACCCAATCGAAGCCAGGATGAGAAAATAAGCGACTCGTGGACAGTTAAACATGGAGAATGGACATCACTCTGTTCACAATAACCCGATACCCGAGCAAAAGTTTCTTGTTTCTTAAGGTAACCGGAGATATATACGCTCCCTTCAATATATCCACCAGTTTTCCTGCCAGATAAAACATCCAATAGAGTAGTCTTTCCAGCTCCACTAACACCAACTAGAGCAGTTAACACGCCTGGACGAAATGCAAAAGTCACATCCACCAACAATCTCAGCCGGTCAGACACAACACCTTGTTGTCTCAATTCTATTGGGACATCAACATAGTAATTAAGGTTTTTGAAACACATTGAGATTGGTTCAAAAGGAAGAACCATCCCTCTCTTCCTTCTAACTTTATTGCCTGAAAAAAAAAAGTATCCAAGATTTTTGTTTAATTTTATCAGAATTTATGAAACATAAGCATTAATGGCAAATGGCACATACTCATGAATGAGTGAGAATGTTCTAAGTATTCTCTCAGCTCAATAATTGTGGTTCCTTTATCATCGACTTTCTCTTCTTTGTTTTTGTTTCTTTTCTTAGAAGAAGAATCAATGAATTGATGATTTCCATGTGCTGACAAATCAAGAAGAAAGAATGATTTCCCTTTCATAATCATATTTATTGATGTTATAAGGATTTTAAGCTTACGGTTAAGATAAGTCAAGGCAAGTGTGAAAAGGACGTTTAACAAGATTATGTAACCTATCAAGGCACCTATTCCAATCCAGTACCAATAGCCTTCAGGGAACAAACTTCGGTCTTTCAATAACATTTTTCCAACAGATAATGTTGTGTAATTCCCTGCACTCTGAAAAATCAACGAAAAATATGAAAACCTTTTAAATGGACATTAAGTAATTTCTTTTACCCGAGTTTATTCTCTGGGATGGCTAACATGGCCCCTTAAATCATAGCATTCTTAATGGAAATCGAAGCTGAGGCCTTTGGTCTCTTAGGTAAGACATGAAGTAACATTATTATTACCTTATCCCAAGAATGGCCAAGAAATTCATTAACTGAAGCTGCATTTTGAGCATACATAAGAGGAGAAACCCAATAACCCCAAATCCACCAAGAAGGAATTCTATCTGTTAAGGTTATAAACGATAAATAGATACCAATGAATCAGAATGTTAAAAAAAAAACTCTGAGCAAACTAAACGGTTCAAACCTCTTGACAGTATAAATCCTCCAAGAATCATGACAACCAACAGAGCAAAAGATCCAAACGTATTGGCCACAACCAGATTACGACCCAGAGAGGCCATAACCCGAAAAAGTGCAATGGACATTTGGTGGAGAAAAAAGTATAACAAAAACTGCTGAAGGAATCTGCAAACAATAGTGTTAAAAACAATAGTTGAAAACAGAAGTAATGGTGAAACCTTGTACCTAGTAATCTCAGGATCAAAGCCGACAACATAGTATGTTCCTCCCACCCACATAGCGGATTCAAGAAACGATGAAGGAATGCTCAAAAGCCAAGAAGGAAGTGTATAAACCCAACACGGATAAAAATGTGAGTCACGATGCTTGTACAATACAGGAAGCTTTGATATCAACATAGGGACTTCCATAAATCCATTGTAGAGAATCATAACCATTGTAAAGTAGAGTGCTCCAAGGAAAACTCCAGCATCTTCCAGAGTATCGTGATGCATTGTTGTTCGAAGAAATACAGTCATCGTGATCAAGATATTCAACACAAGCTGCAAAAATAAATACAGTACCATCTATGAATCCACAAGCATCATATGACTAATATAATTAACAAAAGCGGCTTGGATTCAGGCGAGGAAGTGTTTCCAAATGGGTATTTTGTATTTCAACTGAAAATAACTGTTTTTGAGCAGGAATTCTTTTATCTATGAATTTGGATGACAAACAAAAGAATTCCTGCACAAATATGATCCCCTGGTATTTTTTTTATCAATGAATCTCACAAGCAGCTAAAAATCAAATAAGAAGATACCTGCACAAATTTGAAGATATAGACAAAAGAATTCCGCTTCATTAGAAGCATCTGCCAAGAAAAGCTGATCTTGAGAAGATCTAACCTAGATCTGCCATATGTGGATGTTGATAAAGCTGCTGGATGATTACATTTCTTATCAAAAGGAACGGCAAGATCCTTCAACAAGGCATTTCCAACTCGAAATCTCCCAAAGGCTTCTGAAAACTTCTCCAAAGGTACATATTGATAATGAGTATCACTAAACCAATATTGTTCTTGATCTTTCTCTGATATAACCTGCCCATTAGCAATGGAAAGATTAATTTCATATAGTTTTTTAAAACATGTATAATTAGGATCATTAGTTCATTAATTCTACCTCCTGCAGAAAATCAGCCACATTTTTCCTATCAGGACAATGAAACCCCATAAACTGAAAAAAATCAAGAGCAGCTTCACGTGGTCCTTGGTATACTATCTGACCATCAGACAGAAGGATAATTTCGTCGAAGAGTTGGTAGGTCTCAGGATCTGGTTGCAGAAGTGAGATGACGGTTGTTCCATTAAGAGTGTGAGTTGCGTATCTCAGATATTTGATCATTTGATAGGTTGTTGAACTATCAAGTCCAGTTGATATTTCGTCCATCAACATCACTCTAGCCGGACCGACTAGTACTTCAGCTGCAACCATATATCATTCGGAATTTTCATCTATTTCTCACCTTTGGAAAGAAGAATTAACAATGTAAACAACATTGAATACTTTTTGTTACCAGTTGTAAGACGCTTCTTCTGTCCTCCGGAGATTCCTTTAAGCATTTCATCCCCAACTAATGTATCTGCACAAATATCCAATCCCAATACCTTCATGATATAGTCCACAACCAAGCTTGTTTGAAATTCTCCAAGAGCTAATGCCTAAACATGAATAATAATAAGAGAGTAAGTACAAATAAAAAAAAGTCTCAACACCACAAAAGCAAGTTAAAATAAAAACCAGAACATCAAAATAACAATTTTAACCTGAAGAAAGACAACTTCAATGTTTTTTTAACCTACCAAATCTTGTCCCCAAGGTAAGGGAGAATGCTCAACCTTATTCAAGAGGGCTTAACAATTTTTGACACTAAAATATTCATTAGAGTTCCACCATCATGATTCACCCGAACTCAAGCTTCCTAAATCAAAATAACAAAGAAGTTTAAAACTTACCTTAATGAATATATCAAGATCTTCATCGGGTATTATCCTGCTATCCTTTTCTCGATTCAAAAGCTCAGAAAGCATATCTGAATCCAATTTTCACAATTTTAGAGAACAAACAAAAATAAAATTCCAATGAAATGTAAATTCAATGAATACCAAGCTTGAATCCAACACCCTGGCAGGAGCCTGCAAACTGAAGTGTTTCTTTCACTGTCATCTCGGCTATATGCCAGTCCTGCTGGCTTACATAAGCTGAAGTAGTTTGAGGTACAAATTCCTTTAGCCCATTACCGTTGTATGTAATTCTCCCAGACATCTTAACAGTTAATTAATTAACTGCATTAATCAATATTTCTTTTTTCAATGATAAATTTCAATCAAAGATCATAAACAATCTCAGATACCTTCACTCCATGATCAAGTCTTCCAGCCAGGGCCCGAAGTAGTGTTGTCTTTCCAGAACTTGGCGGACCCAACAGCAACGTCATTCTACACAACATAATTACTCAGATAAATAGCTAAAGTTTGTATTACAAAAATTGTCTCACTCTTAGTTCACCATCCAAATATTAATTTGGATGTCGACTGATCAGAACAAAAAGGAGAAGAACATTCACCAAATCAAGTTAAATTCAAAGATGAGTTGAGTTAAAGTTTGTATTAACAGAGTTGTCTCGTGAAAATAGTTCTAATAATACAAACAATGTCTATATCAAGAATTGAACACGTATTTGTTTGATGTTCATTAAATTACTCTACCATCCATGTTGAATTCTGGTAATTGATACCTTGAGGGTCTAATGATTCCACTGATGCCATTCAAGATTGAGAATTTTTTCCTTTGATTAGGGAAAACCCTCAATTTCCCCAAGAAAGCCTTTAAGAAGATGAATTTACATCGTTAGAAACCTAAACAGAATTGTATGAGCTAGGGAAATAAGCATATATCTATGGAGAATTTTACTTACTTCAGCCTTATTAAGAATGAAATTGGGAATTGTAGGCAAAGCTCTCCCTCCAACATGAACAAATGTATCTATCCATAAGTCCTGAAATCGAACCTCAACTTCTGGAAAATCTAAATCAACCCTAGAATCATAATACCCAAAACAACCATTAATATCAAAATACATTTTCTATAAACTTGACAATAATTCTCTTAACACTTACGCATTAAACCTCTGTTTGATTCTATTGAAAAAATTCTCAATATCATTGTTAACTGATGTGATCAATTTCTCCAATATCAGTTTCTGCTTTTGATCTTCCATCTTCCCAATGTCCACAACTGATACCTCTCCATTAAGATTTCTGAAAAATGACGTTCGTACCTGAACATGAGTTGGCGAACGCTGCAACGCCGCCCACCGGATAGCTGCGTCTTCACCGTCTCTTCCATTTTCACTTGTTCCTGGGAAAATACTGCCAGAAGATTCCCACATTGAGGGTTTACGTGAGAAAGAGTAATGGCTCTAAATTGAAAAGTTTGAATATGAATATAAAGAAGAAATAGAGTGTAATGATGTAGCCATTCAACCACTTAGTTGGCAAAGTAGTTGTGAAGATCGTCGTTATTAATTGGTGCCCTAATTCTCTCTCTTTCTCTCTCTCTACAGTATTCACGAAGGCCATAAATTACAGAGTTCTTACCTTTCTCGTGTATGAAATCAGATGATTTCTCACCAGACGCATCAACATTCACAGAGAAAGAGAAAAGAAAAGTGGAATTTAAGCTTTGTAGTTGAGATTTTTGAGAGATGAATTGTTTATTTCTGGAAGTAGTTAATATGGTTGATGAGACTTTCTTGCTATCACCTGCTCCCACCATCTTCTTCTTCCTCACTTAGAGCTTGTTTGATCTATGGATTGTTTAAAAATCACTTATTATATTTTATATGATTTCAATAATCTTATAACCTTATTTATTAATTAAATATATATATTTTTTAAAATTTATAATACTATTTTCTTAAGTATATCAAATTTTGGCCTCCGAAATTGTCCGTAATGATTGTGACTTGAAACCTATTTAAGAACATGAATAACATTGAGTGAGTGATATTAAGTCAATTGTCGGTTGATGAGAAGTTTGGATTATCTTTTGGTGGTGGAATATTTGGCTCGAATGGATAAATATGACGTTCATTGATCGCGGTCGACCGATACGTTAATTCCACAATCGCTTGATTAGAAGTTAAGCGCCTTATCCATTATGCCACGGGTGTTTGTGTTTGTTTATCTTAGTTATAATCTAGTAGATTATTTGACTCGAAAGGATATGAAGTTCAGTGATCGCGGTCGACCGATGTGTTTATTGAACAACGATATTATTATCGGAGAGTCTCTACAGACGGTAAATTCATTGATCTTCTTGAGTATCTTTGAGTTCGTTAACGCTAGTTTTTATGTTTGTTTGTTGGTAATCATTTTTTATTTATGTTTTCAATATTGTTCCCCCAAATATTTCGATACACCTACACCTAAACCTACAATCGCTTGATTAGAAGTCAAGCGCCTTATCTATTAGGCCATTATATTCTAACGCTAGTTTTTTATGTCTGTTGGTGGTGATTATCTCGAACCTGATTAGAAGTCAAGCGCCTTATCCATTAGGCACGGGTGCTTGCTAAACCTACAATCGTTTGATTAGAAGTCAAGCGCCTTATCCATTAGGCGATTATATTATAATGCTAGTTTTTATGTTTGTTGTTGGTGATTATCTCGAACCCACAATCGCTTGATTAGAAGTCAAACGCCTTATCCCTTAGGCTATTATATTCTAACGCTAGTTTTTATGTTTGTTGTTGGCGATTATCTCGAACCTGATTAGAAGTCAAGCGCCTTATCCATTAGGCATAGGTACTTCATTACTTGTGTTATATTGTTCCCCAAATTTTGACATTATCATATTGAATTACTTTTTTTAGACGGTGCATTTCAACGTTTAAAAATTCACACCCGGAGGGACTCAAACCCACAATCGCTTGATTAGAAGTCAAGCGCCTTATCCATTAGGCCACAGGTGCTTATGTTTTGTAATCTCATTATATTCTAACGCTAGTTTTTATGTTTGTTGTTGGTGAATATTTTTTTATTCCGCAACGTTTAAAAACACACATGGTGGAACTCGAACCCACAATCGCTTGATTAGAAGTCAAGCGCCTTATGCATTAGGCCACGGGTGCTTGTATTTTGTAAACTCAGTTATATTCTAATGCTAGTTTTAATGTTTGTTGTTGGTAAATTTAAAAATACACACACGGTGGGACTCAAACGCACAATCACTTGATTAAAAGTCAAGCACCTTATCCATTAGGACAAAATTGCTTCTGATTTTTAATCTCTGTTATATTATAACACTAGTTTTTATGTTTGTTGTTGGTGATTATTGTTTATTTATGTTTTCAGTATTGTTCTTCAAATTTTGACATTATAGTACTGAGTTACCTTTTTTAGATTGTGTATTTGGTGCTTGTATTTTGTAATCTCAGTTATATTCTAACGCTAGTTTTTATGTTTGTTGTTGGTGATTATTTTTTATTTATGTTTTAAGTATTGTTCCCAAAATTTTGACATTATAACCCACAATCGCTTGATTAGAAGTCAATCACCTTAGGCCACGGGTGCTTGTGTTTTTTAATCTCTGTTATATTATAACTCTAGTTTTTATGTTTGTTGTTGGTGATTATTTTTTATTTATGTTTCGGTATTGTTCCCCAAATTTTGACATTATAGTATTGAGTTATCTTTTTTAGATTGTGCATTTCAACGTTTAAAAATACACACCCGGTGAGACTCAAACCCACAATCGATTGATTAGAAGTCAAGCACCTTATCCATTAGGCCACAAATGCTTGTATTTTGTAATCTCAGTTATTTTGCAATCACCTTATTCATTATGCCACAAATGCGTTTAAAAATACACCGGTGGGACTCGAACCCACAATCGCTTGATTAGAAGTCAAGCGCCTTATCCATTAGGCCACAGGTGCTTGTGCCTTATAATCTCTGTTATATTCTAACCCTAATTTTTATGTTTGTTGTTGGTGATTATTTTTTTATTTATGTTTTTAGTATTTTTTCCCAAATTTTGACATTATAGAATTGAATTACCTTTTTCAGATTGTGCATATCAACGTTTAAAAATACACAGCTGGTTTGGTGGGACTCAAACCCACAATCGCTTATCCATTAGGCCACATGTGCTTGTATTTTGTAATCTCTGGGACTCAAACCCACAATCGCTTGATTGAAGTCAAGCGCCTTATCCATTAGGCCACGGGTGCTTGTGTTTTTTAATCTCTGTTAAATTTTAACGCTAGTTTTTATGTTTGTAGTTAGTGATTATTTTTTATTTATGTTTTTAGTATTGTTCCCCAAATTTTGAAATTATAGTATTGAGTTACCTTTTTTAGATTGTGCATTTCAACGTTTAAAGCGCCTTATCCATAGGCCACAATGTTTGTATTTTGTAATCTTAGTTATATTCTAACGCTAGTTTTTTATGTTTGTTGCTGGTGATTATTTTTTATTTATGTTTTAGTATTGTTCGCCAAATTTTGACATTATAGTATTGGATTATCTTTTTTAGTTTGTGCATTTCAACGTTTAAAGCGCCTTATCCATAGGCCACAATGTTTGTATTTTGTAATCTCAGTTATATTCTAACGCTAGTTTTTTATGTTTGTTGCTGGTGATTATTTTTTATTTATGTTTTAGTATTGTTCGCCAAATTTTGACATTATAGTATTGGATTATCTTTTTTAGTTTGTGCATTTCAACGTTTAAAAATACACAAGCGGTGGGACTCGAACCCACAATCGCTTGATTAGAAGTCAAGCGCCTTATCCATTAGGCAACGGGTGCTTGTGTTTATTAATCTCTGTTATATTCTAACCCTAGTTTTTATGTTTGTTGTTGGTGATTATTTTTTATATATGTTTTCAGTATTGTTCCCCAAATATTGACATTATTGTATTGAATTACCTTTTTTAGATTGTGCATTTCAACGTTTAAAAATACACAGCTGGTGGGACTCAAACCCACAATCGCTTATCCATTAGGCCACAGGTGCTTGTATTTTGTAATCTCAGTTATATTTTAACGCTAGTTTTTATGTTTGTTGTTGGTGATTATTTTATTTTATTTATGTTTTTAGTATTGTTCCTCAAATTTTGACATTATAGTATTGAATTACCTTTTTTAGATTGTGCATTTGAACGTACCCACAATCGCTTGATTAAAAGTCAAGCGCCTTATTTATTAGGCCACAGGTGCTTGTATTTTGTAATCTCAGTTATATTCTAACGCTAGTTTTTATGTCGGTGGGACTCGAACCCACAATCGCTTGATTAGAAGTCAAGCACCTTATCTATTAGGCCACGGGTGCTTGTTTTTTGTAATCTCAGTTATATGAATTATTTGGCTCAAAAGAATTGTATGTCTTTTAAAGAGCCTTTTCGAGAAACCTGTGGAATCAATTAGTAAGTTTATTAATCTTCTTGAGTATCTCTGAGTTCGTTAATGTTAGGATTTATGTTTTTTTAAAAACAATTTAGCATCATTTAATTAAAAAGCTCAAAAGTGGGAGAAATGGACAAAATCAAAGTTAGATAGTCACTAACTTTAATTAAAGGATGATAAACAACGACCTTAAAGTATCTGATTGGAAACAAACAAACAAACAAACAGAGATTACAATAACAAACAACAAAGGTATACAAAACCTACAGTTTTAAATTTCTGATTCTATTGTAAATTTCTAGTTTAATTTGGCTACTCTTACTCTAGTTTATAAACCCAATCTACATTCCTCAAATCCCAATTTGTATTTCACGAATCTCAGCGATTATATTCACGTTGCATCCTCACATGTTTAGCTATAGACTTTACTATTGGTGATTGAATGGTTGTATATGATGATGTCTGTTTGTGAGTTGTGTTTACGTCATTACCTTGGGTTAACTTTGATTTAGTTGAGCCATCACTTATATAATAGAAGGAGTTATGTTTTAGTATTTCATAAACTTCACATTTACCTACGCATTCTTTGACTTTAACTTTGTCTGAGTTGTTTCGATCTACTTTCTTAGTCTCTTCTTTACTTTCTCCACTGCTTTTCTATCACTTCCATATTTTAATTTCCATTGTCTTCATTCCTTGATTCTTCACATTTTTCTTCCTCTAATGCTTCTTCATTTTCATCATCTAATTCTTTTTCTTTATTTGATTTTTCATCTTCTCTTTCCTCTAATTCTTCATCTTCTCACTCCTCTAAATCTTCGACATTTTCATCCTCTATTTCTTCATCTTTAGTTTTTCTCTAAATGTCTTCCAATTCCTAATTCTTTAGTTTCATTTTCTTGGGTTTTCTTATTCTGTTTCTAAACTTTCAGGCTTTCCTTTTGCTCATGGACTTTCAGGTTTTTCTACTGTTCTTTAATTACTTTTGCACATTTATTACTAACATGTTCAAAAGTATTGCAGAACATACATATGTTTTGTCTTCATTCATATGAAATGTCCATGACTGTGTGCTTACCTTTTTTTGTCAATAATTATCATTTTTGCTGGTAGAGTACTTCTAGAATGCACTTCAATGTTTATCCTAACATTTGTGATGTGTTCTCTTTCATCTGTGATTGAGTTCAAATACAATGGTTTTCCCATGAGGCTAGCAAAATGACTAAGTGTTTTTGCATTGTACATATGAGCCGAGATGTTCATCAGTTTGAACCAAATTTGAGATGTTTCTTTTGGTTTGATAAATAGGTTTATTCATTTAGACCAACTTTCTAGATTCATGCAGTTTGACGCAACATAAGTATGTCTCAACTTCAAAATATTCTCTAGATTTGTTCTCTGCTTGAACTTCAGGAAATAATGATCATTGATATTCGTAGATACATTTTACAGTCCAATGTGCTCTCATTGTTTTAGCAAGGTATCCTTAGTGACCAGGAAAGATACACGTTTTTTTCCTATGTAGTTCCCAACGACTACATATTCTCACTCTTTAATGCACATCTCTTAAACTTAATGAGGTAATTTAAACTCAAAAGGAGATTTGAGAACCTCAACCTTTGGTTTAAAATTCTCAAATAAGTATTGCCTTTTTATTGTACCTGAGTTTCAACTTTCTATTTAGTGTTTTTCTTCTAGACTTCATTACTTTTCAACTAGAGTTACTTCTAATAGTGTAAGTCTTGTTTTTTTTGGTATTTTATTAGCTCCCGCATTGTTTCTACGGACCAACTAACTATCTTATCATATTCTCCTTTTCGAGTAAATTCCAATCCTAAAGATATTGAATATTAAGTTGGGCTACGTACTATTGGGTTTTTTCTTTGCTAAGAACAATAACTCATTTTTTTCGCTTGAGACAACAGTTTCGTAATTTGATTTTTTAGTCCGTAGCATCCTCTATTTTCCATCTTTGTTGACTTATGTCTAAACACTTTCTGTCTTTTTAGTTTTATTCTGAGATTTTTCTTTGTTTTCCTTCTATTCTATTTCATCATTCTTAGAACTCTATTTCTGTTTTGTTTCAACAATTGTTTTCTTGTTTGTATCAATTTTTCCAAATTATATTACTTCTTTCGCCTTATTTTTGTAAACCCGAAGAAATTTATTTTACTTCCAACAAATCTGTAGAATTATAGCCTCCAACAATACTGTAGCAATAGGCGAAATCCAACGACGGAGATTCTATATTTCAGAAGAAACGGCACGACGAACACACAATAGCACGACGTGCTAGCTTTTATGTTTGTTTGTTAGTGATTATTTTTTATATATTTTTTCAGCATTGTTCCCCAAATATTTATAGTTATCAAATTACATGAATCTTTTTCAAATTGTGCATTTCGACGTTTAAAAATACACACCGGTGGGACTCAAACCCACAATCGCTTGATTAAAAGTCAATCGCCTTATCCATTAGGCCAAGGGTGCTTTTGTTTGTTTATCTCAGTTATATTCTAGAGATTTATTTAGTTCGAAAGAATTATACGATATTTAGAGAGTCTCTTCGGGAAAATCGGTGGAAGCAATTGATAAATTCATTGATCTTCTTAAGTATATCTGAATTCGTTAACACCCTAAATTTTGTCATAATCATATTGCATTAACCTTTTTTTAGATTTGTGCATTTTGACATTTAAAAATACACACCCGGTGGGACTCAAACCCACAATCGCTTGATTAGAAGTCAAGCGCCTTATCCATTAGGCCACGGGTGCTTATGTTTATTTATCTCAGTTATATTCTAGTGGAACATTTGGCTCGAAATGATAGTATGATGTTTAGAGAGTCACTTTGAGAAAACTAGTGGAAGTTAGAGAGTCTCTTCGAGAAAACCAGTGGAAGTTAAAGCTAGTTTTATGTTTGTTTATTGGTGATCATTTTTAATTTATGTTTTCAGTACCCCAAATATTTGTAGTTGTCAAATTACATAAATCTTTTTCAGATTATGCATTTTGACGTTTAAAAATACACACCGATGAGACTCAAACCCACAATCTCTTGATTATAAGTCAAGCAATTTATCTATTATGCCACAAGTGCTTGTGTTTGTTTAACTCACTTATATTCTATTGGGTTATTTAACTCGAAAGGATAATATGACGTTCATAAAGTCTCTTTGGGAAAACTGGTGGAAGTTAAAGCTAGTTTTTATGTTTGTTTATCAGCGATCATTTCTTATTTATGTTTTCAGTATGGTTTCCCCAAATATCTATAATATATAGAATGATGCTTAATTTTCAAACTGTCCAGATTGTTGGGTCGAAAGTTGTGGTTAATTTGGATATAAGAGTAAATGGATACTTGGATCGGATTGTGGGTTGACCCACCCATAAACTTTAAACGGTTAACAATAAAATAAAAAATGTTATATATATGTTTCGAACTTGCAACCTAACAAAACAAGTAGAATTCTTTAATCAACTAGGCTAATAAGACTTTTTATTTTAAATTCAACACCAAATTTGATGAACGTGGGACATTTAAACCATATGAGTTCAACTTTTTAACTAACTAATATACATATATATATAATGATGCTTAATTTTCAAAGTTTCTAAATTATTGGATCGAGAGTTGTGGTTAATTTGGATATATATGTTAAGGTAATTTGATACTTGGGTCAGATTGTGGGTTGACCCATCCATAAACTTTAAACGGTTAAAAATAAAATTTAAAATGTTATATGTATGTTTCGAACTTAAAACCTAACAAAATAAGTATAACCTTTAACCAACTATGCTAATAAGACTTTATATTTTAAATTAACACCAAATTTAATGAA
Source organism: Impatiens glandulifera (assembly GCF_907164915.1). Taxonomy (NCBI): domain Eukaryota; kingdom Viridiplantae; phylum Streptophyta; class Magnoliopsida; order Ericales; family Balsaminaceae; genus Impatiens; species Impatiens glandulifera. Next base: position 9,074,191 of record NC_061863.1, read on the forward strand.
CATGAGATATTTTAACAATATAAGTTCAACTTTTTAACTAACTAATATATAAATTTATATATAATGATGCTTAATTTTTAAAGTGTTCAGATTATCGGGTCGAGAGTTGTGGTTAATTTGGATATATATGTGAGAGTAATTGGATACTTGGGTCGAATTTGTGGGTTGACCCGCCCATAAACTTCAAACAGTTAAAAATAAAATTAAAAATGATATATGTATGTTTTGAACTTGCACCTAATAAAACAAGTACAACATTTTAACCAAATATATATATATAATGATGCTTAATTTTCAAAGTGTCCGGATTGTCGGGTCGAAAGCTCTAGCTAATTTGGATATATATGTGAGAGTAAATGGATATTTGAGTCGGATGTTGACCCGTCCATAAACTTCAAACGGATAAAAATAAAATTAAAAATGTTATATGTATGTTTCGAACTTGCAACATAACAAAACAAGTACAACTATTTAACCAACTAGGCTAATAAGACTTTATATTTTAAATTCAACACCAAATTTTATGAACGTGTGACATTTTAACAATATATATATAATGATACTTAATTTTCAAATTGTTCGGATTGTCGGGTCGAGAGTTGTGGTTAATTTGGTTATATTTGTGACAGTAAATGGATATTTGGGTCGGATTATGGGTTGACCCACCCATAAACTTTAAATAATTAAAAATAAAATTGGAAATGATATATTTATGTTTCGAACTTGTAACATAACAAAACAAGTACAACACTATAACCAAATTTGATTGACATGTGGTTTGCCGAGGGATAATAGGCGGGTATCAATTGAAAGTGGTTAAAACTATGAATCAAATATTTGATTGACCAAAATATGAGGTCACAATGCTAAATATTAAAAAATATAAATCAAATATTTAATTGACCAAAGTGAAAGTGTATAGTCACGAGATGAGATTCATTCGGAAAAAAATATGTAATGAGATGTGAGAAAATAATTTATTTTATCGAATTGAATAAAATGTGAAATGTGAGTGTTTTATTTTAATATAGTATTCGTGATTTATTAAGAATTTTAAACATTGAATACATATTATTATTATTATTTTAAATTTATATTTTAATCTTTCTAGTTTGTTTAAAAATATACACCCGATGTACTCGAACTCACAATCGCTTGATTAAAAGTCAAGTGCCTTATCCATTAGGCCACGTTTGCTCTTGTTTGTTTATCTCAGTTATATTCTAGAGGATTATTTGGTTCGAAAGAATTGTATGACATTTAGAGAGTCTCTTCGGAAAAATTGGTGGAAGTAATTGATAAATTCATTGATCTTCTTGAGTATATCTGAGTTCGTTAACACTAATTTTTATGTTTGTTGGTGATATTTTTTATTTATGTTTTCAGTATTGTTCCCCAAATTTTGTCATAATCATATTGGATTAACCTTTTTTAGATGTACATTTTGACATTTAAAAATACACACCCGGTGGGACTCGAACCCACAATCGCTTGATTAGAAGTCAAACGCCTTATCCATTAGGCCACGGGTGCTAGTATTTCTTTAACTTAGTTATTCTCTAGTGGATTATTTGACTCGCAAGAGAATCTCTTCAGGAAAACTAGTTTTTATGTTTGTTTATTTTTTAATTATACTTTAGTATTGTTCCCCAAAATTTGTCATAATCATATTGCATTAACCTTTTCAGATTTTGCATTTTGACATTTAAAAATACACACTCGATGGGACTAGAACCCACAATCGCTTGATTAGAAGTAAAACGCCTTATCATTTAGGCCACGCGTGCTAGTGTTTCTTAATCTTAGTTATTTTCTAGTGGATTATTAACTCGAAATGACAGTATGATATTTAGAGAATCTCTTCGGAAAACTAATTTTATGTTTGTTTATTTTTTATTTATGTTTTTATTATTGTTTCCAAAATTTTTAATAATCATATTGCATTAACCTTTTTCAGATTGTGCATTTTGACATTTAAAAATACACATCCAGTGGGACTCGAACCCACGAGTTTCTTCATCTCAGTTATATTCTAGTGGATCATTTGGCTCGAAGTGATAGTGTATGAAGTTTAGAGAGTCTATCCGAGAAAACAAGTGGAAGTTAGAGAGTCTCTTCGGGAAAACTTGTTTAAGTGAAAGCTAGTTTTTATATTTGTTTATTGGTGATCATTTTATATTTATGTTTTCAGTATTGTTACCCAAATATTTGTCATTATCATAGTGCATGAACCTTTTTCTGATTATGCATTTTGACATTTAAAAATAAACACCCGGTGGGACTCAAACCCACAATCACTTTATTAGAAGTCAAGCACCTTATCCCGGTGGTTGTGTTTTGTAATCTCAGTTATATTCTAGTGGATTATTTAGCTCGAAAGAATTGTATGACGTTTAGAGAGTCTTGTCAGAAAAAACGGTGGAATCAATCAGTAAATTCTTGAGTATCTCTAAGTTCGTTAATGCTAGTTTTTATGTTTATTTAAGTGATAATTTTTTATTTTTGTTTTCAGTATTATTCCCCAAATATTTGTCGTTATCAAATTACATGAACCTTTTTCAAATTGTGCATCTCGACTTTTAAAAATACACACCGTGTAATCGAACCCACAATCGCTTGATTAAAAGTCAAGTAGTTTATCCATTAGGCCGCATGTGCTTGTGTTTGTTTAACTTAGTTAATTCTAGTGGGTTATTTGGTTCGGAAGGACAATATGATGTTCAATGATCGCAGTCGACTTATGTTTTTACTCTACAATACTATATTATGACGATTGGAGAGGTCTCTTCAAGAAAATTGGTGGAAGTAGTCGGTAAATTTAATGATTTTCTTGAGTATCTCTCAGGTCTTTAAAGCTAGTTTTTTTGTTTGTGGGTGAGCATTTTTATTTATGTTTTCAATATTGTTTCTTATATGTTTAATCATGGTTACACTTAAGAAAATAGGGTCTTTGTATTTTTTATCGTTATCATATTGCATTACCTTTTTTGGATTGTGCATTCCGACGTATAAATTGTCAAACAAAACTGCTTACACATTAACAAATTCACACCCAATGGGACTCAAATCCACAATCGCTTGATTAGAAGTCAAACACCTTATCCATTAGGCCATATGTACTTGTGTTTGTATATCCTAGTTATTTTCTAGTGGATCATTTAGTTCAAAAGGATAATATAGTGTTCAGTAATCACAGTCGACCGATGTGTTTACTCCACAACGATATTATTATGATAATGGGGGAGATCTCTTCGGGAAAATCGATGGAAGTAGTCGGTGAATTCATTAATCTTTTAGAGTATTTCTGAACTCGTTAATACTAGTTCTTATGTTTATTTGTTAGTGAACGTTTTTTATTTATGTTTTCAGTATTGTTCCCTAAATGGTTAATCATGTAATGTTTCACATGTGTTTGGTGACACTTTGGAAACTAGTGTCTTTGTATTTTTTTGTCGTTATCATATTGCATTACCTTTTTCAGATTATGCATTTAGAAGTATAAACTGTTAAACCAAACCATTATATTCACTAATTGATCATTAATTTAAATAATCGACAAAAAAAAATACACTTCTCGAGTATCTTCGAGTTCGTTAACGCTAGTTTTTGTTGGTAACAAGAGGGCAAAATATATTTATTCTTCTTCATCTCAAATGGATTTTTACAAGTCTTTATAAGAAAACATAAACTTTTCATATGTTTGATTCTTTATATGACAAAATAAATTATTCTGCATATTGAATAGGTCTCTCACTCAAATCTATTGGTTATCCCACTCACCCCTAAATCGTTATTATTAATCTAGGAATATTAAACATCAAAAACCAAAAAACTTATTAATTTAAGTTTACTCAATAAATTTCCCCCTTAATATTAAATACTCTTCCAATCTCTTATTCCAATCAGCCTTTTACAACTCTCCAATAGTGTTATCGGTAGTGGCTTGTTGAAAACGTCAGCGACTTGAGCTCGACTTTCAACATGCTCCAACTCAATATTTCCTTCTTTGACGTGTTCTCGGATAAATAAAATCGGACGTTGATGTGCTTTCACTTTCCGTGATTAACCGGGTTCTTTACCAACTCGATCGCCGACTTGTTATCAACTCGGATCACAGTTCCTTCATCTCGGATCACTCTCAAATGTCTTAGTAAATTTGAAAGCTAGAGTGCATGACACATGCTCTAAGAGGCCGCCACATACTTGGCCTCGCATGCTGACAAAGTTACAATAGGTTACTTTTTTGACAGCCAAGTAAAAGTTGTATTCATGAGTAGGAATACATAACCTGAAGTACTTTTCCGGTTATCAACACCACCACATAAATCACTATCCGAGTAACCCACTAATCGGTAGTCATCTGATTTTGAATAGAAAAGACCAAGTGAAAAGGTTTTTTGAACATATCTTAGAATTCTCTTCAAGGTCTTCCAATGTGTATAGCTTGGATTCTACATGAATCTGATTGTCATCCCAACACTCAATATTAGGTCGGGTCTCGTGCTTCTAAGATACCTTAGACTACCGAATAAGCTTTAATATCTGTCAACATCAGCTCGTTCTCCTCCATCAAGCTTTGAAAGTTTAATGCATTGTTCCATTGGAGTATAAACCGGGTTGCAGTTTTCCATTTTAAACTTCTTTAAAATTTTAAGTGCATACCTCTCTTGGGATATAAAAATTCATTCATCCGACTACTTCACTTCTATGCCAAGAAAATATTTCATCAGACCTAAGTTTGTCATCTCGAACTCCTTCTTCATTACCTCCTTAAACTCCTTAATCAGTTTTGTGTTGCTTCCGGTGAATATGAGGTCGTCGACATAATTCTGATTTCTTTGAGCATAGAGCACATTCTCCTCTTTTATTGTTGCCTTCTCCTAGAGAGCCTGTTCCAGGGACTCCCCTTCTTATGTTTTTTTCTTTGCTCATGCGCTTCTAGGGACCCAATAAGCTCTTCAATAGTGAGCGTTAATTGATCCTAGATTCCTCTATTGTGCACACAGTATTTTCGAAACTATCTGTCAATGACATTAGAATCTTTTCAACAACTCGATTTGATGAAAGACTTTCACCATTCCGATTTAGTTTGTTCACCACGGTCTCCACCCGAGTAATGAACTCAGATACGCTTTCAGACTCTTTCATTCTCATATTTTCCCGGTCGTCCCTTAGGGTTTGAAGTCAAGCTTGCTTCACCCGTTCGTCTCCTTTGTTTGCTATTTTGAGTGTATCTCATGCCACTTTAGAAGATTTTGTGTCAACTATCTTCTTAAAACCAGATTCGTCGATAGATCGGTATAGTAGATACTAAGTCGCCCTTTCTTTAGCTTGAACGGCCTTTAACGTGTTTAGTTGGGCATTTGAATACCCATATGTGTTCGTCGGTTCCTCATACCCAGTCTCGACCACATCCTAGTTATCTTGGGAGTTGAAAAGGGCATTCATCTACACCTTTCAGTTTTCGTAGTTGATACCTTTTGTCAACTTGGGTAGCGAGATGTCATTGGTTAGACATGTCATTTCTCTCAAGTGTTTACACTCAACACACACACCTCACAAAGCTCTCGATCGCTCTTTTTTCTCTCTCGGTCAGCGCACACCGCGACTTTCTCTTTAGAGACTGGTAGGTTCTCCCACGCTCACCTCACACACACTAGCTCTAATGCCAATTTGTTGATAATAAGAGGGTAAAATATATTTATTTCATCTCAAATGAATTCTTAAAAATCAGACTTTTCATATGACAAAATAAATTATTGTGCATATTGAATAGGTCTCCACCAAAATCTCTTGGTTATCTGACTCACCCCTAAATCATTATTATTATGTTTATTTGTTAGTGAACATTTTTTTATTTATATTTTTAGTATTTGATGGGACTTGAACCCAAAATCGCTTGATTAGAAGTCAAGTGATTTATCATTAGGCCATAAATGCTTATGTTTGTTTATCATAGTTATCTTATAGTGAATCATTTGGCTTGAAAGGACAGTATGACGTTCAATGACCGCGGTCGACCGATGTGTTTACTCCACAACGATATTATTATGACGATCGGAGAGATCTCTTTGAGAAAACTTGTGGATGCAATTAGTGAATTTATTTTATTTATGTTTTCAGTATTGTTCCCCCCACTTACATCCTTAATTATATTCTCTAAATGATCATTAATTTAAATAATCGATAAAAAATACACGATGTGGGACTCGAACCTACAATCGCTTGATTAAAAATCAAATACCTTATCCATTAGGCCATGGGTGCTTGTGTTTGCTTATTCCATTTATCTTTTGGTGGATCATTTGACTTGACAAGACAATATGATGTCCAGTGATCACATGTCTCACAAATCTGAGAGATAAAAATATTGGGGAACTAGAGGATACCTCTGTCATCTTTGTATGTTTGTCTTTTTGCTCTCTCTATTTTTGTCGTAGCTAACATCTCTATTAATTTTGTAAGTTTCTATGTTAGTGGACATTTCATAGCCCTCTCACATTCTCAAATGCACTTGATCTCATTCTCAACATAGTTTTGTTTTAAAGTAATCCAGTTGTGTATGGCACGAGACCAAATCCCTCAAAACAACAAGAATTTTTGTCTCAGACTTTTACGCAAGTCATGCCTCAACTTCTTCGGTCGATACTCTTAATACATCATCAAATGGAAAAGACAAACTCGATGTTCTAAACATTTTCGATCATTTCTCTTTTCCCTCTCTTTCCTAATAAGATCATCAAGCAATTAGATTAGTATTTGATGATCATGCTCATCCACCTCCCCTAGTCCTCTTGATCCAATTTTTGTTCCACCTCCCCTAGTCCTCTTGATCCAATTTTTGTTGCACAAATTGTATCCCTTATTATTGTGATAATGCACAACTTTGTTAATGTGTTATCATATTTTATTTTAGATGATACTTTCATTTTTAACAATTTTTCAATGATATTTGAGAAAAAAAATACACACCCGGTGGGACTCGAACCCACAATCGCTTGATTAGAAGTCAAGCGCCTTATCCATTAGGCCACGGGTGCTTTTATTTATGATTTCTCTCTATTTATTTAAATTAGAAAATAAACATGTTTTCACATTGAGTTAATGCCTTTCTACACTTGTCATTATTCCTCTTTGGCTCATTATCAATATTTCGTTAAAAGTTTTCTTATTTTAACAGTTTTTTAATAAATTGAAAATATTATTTAATATATATATTATTATTTGAAGTTGATAATTAGAAAACAATAATTAAAAAGAAGTCAAATAAAAATACAATATAATAGACAAAAACATTAATATTTTATTATCATCACGAAATATGAATGTCCGACTGCTAGAGTCTTACAACCACTTTCTGATCATAAAATTTACTTGTGACTTATGAACTGGCACATTTTTATTATTATTTCATTATAAGTTGAGCTTTTCTAAATATATATTAAAATCAGCCACGATTAATATAAACTTTTTTTTTTCTTCTCGGATAAAAAAATTAGCAACCGAGGTTGATTCGTTTCTTTTTTTTACTAATCAAATTTAAGTTATTGTTATAAATAATAACCTCAACCATTCGGAGGATAGTTTACTCCTCATTTCTGATAAAGTTGGTGATTTTTCTTAAGTTTGTGTTTTTTCCTTCTTAGTAACAAATAACACGAAATTATTGAATATGAAATTATTTTTCATATATATATATATACATAATAATGCTTAATTTTTAAAATGTTTGGATTGCCGGGGGTCGAGAGTTGTGGTTAATTTAGATATATATATATATATATATATATATATATATATATATATATATATATATATATATATATATATATATATATATATATATATATATATATATATATATATATATATATATTTGGATCGGATTGTGGGTTGACCCCCCTAAACTTAAAACGGTTAAAAATAAAATTAAAAATGATAATAGTATGTTTCGAACTTACAACCTAACAAAAATAAGTACTACTTTTTAACCAACTAGACCAATAAGACTTTATATTTTAAATTCAACACCAAATTTGATGAACGCGAGACGTTTTAATCATATAAGTTCAACTTTTTAAGTAACTAATATATATATATATATATATATATATAATGATGTTTAATTTTCAAAGTGTTTGGATTGCCGAGTCGAGTGTTGTGGTTAATTTGGATATATATGTGAGAGTAAATTTAAAATGCTCACGTTTTAATCGTAATTTTTTTTCTCAATTTTTATATCATTACTCGTGCAAATGCACAGGCTACCCACTAGTTTTCAATAATGAGTTATATCATATAATATTTTTGTATGTAGACGTTCTTAAATGTATACTCTTATTATTTGTACATTTTTTATTATTATTTACTATTTAGGTTATTTAGTATTTATATATAGATGATCAATTGTTAGAAAAAAAATTTGTCCGCTCAGAATATTTGGTAGAAACTATTTCGATATTGTTTCATTGATTTGTTCGGTTTGCTTTCGTTCTAATCATATAAGTTCAACTTTTTAAGTAACTAATATATATATATATATATAATGATGTTTAATTTTCAAAGTGTTCGGATTGCCGAGTCGAGTGTTGTGGTTAATTTGGATATATATGTGAGAGTAAATTTAAAATGCTCACGTTTTAATCGTAATTTTTTTTTCTCAATTTTTATATCATTACTCGTGCAAATGCACAGGCTACCCACTAGTTTTCAATAATGAGTTATATCATATAATATTTTTGTATGTAGACGTTCTTAAATGTATACTCTTATTATTTGTACATTTTTTATTATTATTTACTATTTAGGTTATTTAGTATTTATATATAGATGATCAATTGTTAGAAAAAAAATTTGTCCGCTCAGAATATTTGGTAGAAACTATTTCGATATTGTTTCATTGATTTGTTCGGTTTGTTTTTCTTCAACACTTATCGTTTATGAACTCAAATGAGTTCGTCGTTGAAGTGATCTCGACAATTTATATAATTGTTAAATTTTTTATTAAAATTTTTAATTTTTGTAAATTACTCCCACAAATAAAATTAACAATTGCAGGAATGTTAATTGATTGTAATACTTTATTGTAGGTTTAAGCATTTTTTATTATTATTATCGGTTTTACCTTTCTTTATCATTGTGTTAGGAAGGACTGAGAAAAACAGAAAAACACAAGTGGAAGCCTATTTTATAAGTTTATCTTTTCATATGAGAATTTTCCGAAATTATATACTCAACTAGATTTCTCACAATTTGGTCAGGTTTAATGTTAAATAACAGTAGTTCATTTTATGTTCCTATATCTCTTTGTCAAGTCCAAGACTTACTTCGTTTTCTTCGGCGAAGTGTCGCCCTCTCTTCTCATATCTTCAACCATTTTTACGACTTTGAAAATATCAATGTTTCATATGTTCTTGTGTAGTTCGTTTTTCACTTAAAATACCGTGTCTAAGAGAACAAAGGGATTGAATTCTTCCTTAAAACACTCTAAGTTTAAATTTGGATCAGGTCATAACATAAATTAAAAAAAAAACATTGGTCTTAGTGTCTTACTAATAAAACAATGTTAAAAATGAACTATATTCCAACAAAAATGATGAAGAACATATCTTCTCCCAACATTTTTAGTTGATAATTTGTAGCTACTAAATTTTGTTGGGTTAAAACAAATCCATTGCGAATTTCGAATGATTTTTCCAAGTCCCTTATACAGTGTCTTGAAATAATTCATTAATTTTTCATTTATTATGCCTTGAAATATATTAATTACATATTGAAATTAACTTGTATCTAGAATCATGTTTAATATTTATTCTTTTCTTCTTGTTGTTTTGGAAAATGTCGAAGGATACAAAAACATGAGAATGAAGAAAATATATCAAAAATCAAGAAGAGTAAAAAATAATAAGGTAAAAATACCAAACATGTTCAACAAGCACTAGGTCCTTGTCCGAAACATTGACATTTATCCAGTTTTTTAAACTGCAATGTGTTGAAATGATTGGCATATGTTTTTTTTTTTATAAATATGATGTATTGAAATGATTGAAAGTTACTATGTTTTGATATCTATATTTTTCTAAATATTATTCATTTATAGATGCACCAACGATACCTTACAGTTGCAACATCGTGTGGAGTGGATGTGACAGTCTCTCGTTGTTGCTAGCACTCATGTTGTCTAACGAGGCATCTCACCGATTGAGCAACTTGTTGTGTGATGCTCTCACCTTTCAGCCTACGAGTAAGTCATATAGGGAGAACCCGCAAATCAACTAATAGAGTTTGAGAGGTTGTGTGATAGACCCACTTAGGTGCATCTACCGTAGTCACCTCGTAAGCTGCAGGTTTTTGGTCCGATTGCTCGGTAATTGGCCTTGACTGGCCAACTGAAATAGACCATCGAGACTATTGTCTATTGGTCCCCGACCACACTGGAGCCAAAAGGAAAGATGGCTTGGAAGATGTATGGTAGAAGAGCCGTGTCTCAAAAGCTGTAAAAAAAATGTGCTGCCAAAAAAGGACTAACTTTTTACCCAAATAACTTTTCCTAACCTATACCAATAAAGATTATTTGAAAACAACCTGGTCATCCAAATAACCCATAACCAGACAAATCGAAACTGATTTTAAAAAATCGATGCCAAACGGTTCAGATAATTGTTTTGGTGAATAAAAAATAAACTCAACCGAATGGGTTACACTATAAAAATTATAGCACACGATTTCTAAAAGTGAGATCTAAAAAGGGATAGAGAGAAACTGATAATACATTTCAAAAAATCTTGACCCCTCCCAAGAATGCAGAAAAAGAAAAACATAATCAAAACCAATTCATCAGATAAAAGTATCCTCGTTTGCAAACAAGCACAACGACATAAAAATCTCTAGTCCAACATAGAAAATCTTGAAGAAGACTATAATATAGCAAGTTTGCAGTCATAAATAGTCAAAGGAAACCGATACAGTCATACAGCTAAAGTTACAACAAATTCTGTAACTAATTTAACTCTTACATTTCGCCATTATCTCCAAGCAGAATGGCGATTCCTTAGCAGTCACTGGCTCAGCTTTAAAACAGCGATTCAACTGGCCTTGTTGAAGATAAGCTTGATACACATTTGAACTGTCAGTCACAACAACAACAGCTTCCATTAGACTCTCATCCAAAAAAATTAAAACATTCAAATCATCAACTAAAATACTAAGATATCCAAATCATAATATTAAATATCAGATACTATGGGTATTGTGGTCATTTTAGTCAAGATATCGCAAATGTCACACTAGTTTCATTACACATTTTATTTTTGTATGAAAATTAAACTTAGTTAAACACAAATTCAAATATTTATTTATGTTTCAATATCTAGATCAAGTGTTTCCAAAAATAGTCATTTATGATACTTTCTAATATGCCCAAACCAATGAGATTTTTTTTTCGTTTGAAATGTTGCAGTTTGTATTAACAGAGTCAACTTTTGATAATACAAACATTGTATATACCCAAGTTTTGAACATGCGACATAACATTGTTCGTTAAACAACTCGTCATTCATGTCACATTGAATTGGTAGACTGAGAAATTTCATTGAAGTATCTTATAACAAATACCCAAGTATATAATTGATGAAATGATTTCCTATGTTCAAGTATGTAGTCACAGATCCAGCACATTACATGCTTCAAAATAAATCAGATAAATAGTATTTTTAGATGTGTTAAGGATTATTACCTTCTCTTGATTGTATTTATGACTAATAGCCTCCAGAGTTTCACCATCAATATTCAATTGCAAACCTTGCAGTGCAATAACTGTTACTTTCAAATCTGATGTCTTGTAGCCAGTATAGTGCTCAAGAGTTGGATTCTGAAATAAAATTAATTAGGAATTATTCTTTAAATGTGATGATATTTTCAAGATACAGAGATGTAAAAGGCACAAACCCATGGATGGTCGATCTGATTAAGAGTCCATCTGGCTAGAAAAACGGCAGATGCAGCTATTCGTGATGGAAGGAACTTCAGGAAGCCATATTCAGCTAGCGATAATTCTGCTAAATAATTTGCCAGAAATTCCAGCTCAACAGAAGGAACCTGGAAGAAAGAAAATAAAGTATTTATTGTGTAAATAGATTTCTTCCCATTCTAGATCTTCTAAAAAAAATTAACAAACCTTGTACAACATTTGTGCTGCTTGAATAAATCTCCTGAAACAATCAAGGGGACAGCAAAATTAAGATACTTTTTGAGTTTTGGATAATGAGATAATAAACCAGTTGAAGGATAGCCTATTCGAAAACAGCTATTTTGTCACAATCATGGTCTCATCGAAAAATTGCCAAAGTGAAATTGAAAGTGATTATTTTTTATTTTTGGTTTAACATTGTTTTATGAATCATTATATATATCCAGAACAAAGTGTAATTTTTTATTTAAATTGGTATAAGAATCATGATCTATGTTATTCTAGATGATTGTGATTTAAAAAAAAAAAATCAAATGTAGATTTTCTAGATCATTATCAAAATGAAAAATCATGATATCAAATAGACTCTAATAATGTGTGGTAAGTACCTCAGGAACGTTTTTGTGGTTGGAACAGAAAGTCGGAAGCATAAAAGGTTCAATACTTCAATCTCCATTTCCAACACCTGCCATGAGGAACCCCATCATGAATACTTAAAATTATAGGTCAAGATGCACATTGAACTGTTAATAGTATCTTTTTCCAGGTACATAGTTTATATATATGGGGGAGGGGGAGTTTGAAATTATGAAAATGTGTGTTGTTTTTAACTTTGAAACTTCTTTTATCTTAAGCCATTTTTTATATGAGAATATTTTCAAATAATCTTGTTTGGTGTAAGAAGTGGGTTATTTGGACAAAAGGACCAAAAACTCCTTATTATTTAATACTTTAAAATATTAAGAAAACAAAGTTAATGTAATTTAGTTGATGATTTGAATAATGTGATTGTAGATTGGATGCAAAGGATATTTTAGTGACTTTAACACATAATCCCAAATAATCCAATTTTTCTTCAAACAAGTTTTTTCGTTAAAAAATAAACTACGTCAAACAAGTTAAAGATGTCACTTGCTAAAACTTACCTCTTCTTTAGTGTAGGAATCAGCTGTAATGGAGCAAAAGTCTTCCACACGCAGTGCATTCATTTCTTCAAATTTCCTTTCAAGAAAACAACCGAAAATTTATCAAATATAGGGATCGAAAGTACATAATGGAGTGCTTTGATTTCTTAAGATGTTTCATTTACATCTTTCTTGATATACAATCAATTGCAAACATGAAAAATCTACAATACATGAAGAAATGCATACATATAAATGATCATATCATAATTCAATCCATCAAATACAAAGTGTATAAATGCCCCAGCATTTGTAATAAAAATCTATGACCATATTGACCTGAAACGAAGAAGAAGCATCAGAGGGGAAGGGCTTATGAATGTGCGTCCCTTATAGGAATGAGAACCATGTAAGGCCCCTATTGGAGAAAAAAAAAAAGAACAAGAATAGAAGTTCAAATTTGAACTGAGTTTGTGATTAAAAAATATTTAGTATCATATAATAAAAAAAAATTATTCAATATATAAACCGTCTAAAAAAACAAATTCAAAAAGATACTCTTATTCCTGATCCTCCTTATAGGGACACTTGTTTGGGGATTAGTGGTGGTGGCACTTCAAATATAATACTAGATGAAAGGAAAAATTGAATCCAAACAGAATCTACAAGACCGGGGTGGAGAGAGGCCTTACATAGCAATTAGCATACAGGTTACACCAAGCAACTGGAGATCCTTTCTTTCAATTGAATTACGGGAGAGATATCGATCAATAAGATCTATGGTCAGATAGAGTGTGTCTGGAACTAGCATGTATTCTTCAGAAACCTGAAACAAATTCAACCTCCGATAAAGAAACAATATTGCCCAAGAAAATGGTCATTTAACATTTACTTTGGAAGAACACTCAAGGGTCTTGTTTGATGTGAGTTACTTAGGATTGATTCCAAATAACTCACTATTCAATCAATAATTTACTCAATAATTACATTACTCAAACTATCAACCAAAATACCACATTTAAAAAAAATTATAAACTCTAATATCCTTTTACCCAAATAATCAAACAAAAGCAAACAAAAGCCATCAGAATGAAGAAGAGAGAATTCTTGTGCTCGGGTTCTAGTTTTTCAAATTCAGATTTTTAGGAAATCACATAAGTTTTCCCAAAAATAAGAAAAGGACAGGACAAAATCGAAGACAAAACAAACCTCCACCAGCCAATCAACCAGAATTCTTCGCATGTTTGGACTAATATCTTTCTGTATCACTTCCATGTAATTGAACAGTGGTCTCCAATCAAGCTGACAAAGAAAAAGATCTTTGTCAATAAGAAAACACTTCAGAAATGTACATCAAGCTTCAATTAAAAAGATTCATGTCATCGGTTTACTTACTTCCTTAGCCCGTAAATTAGTGTAGATTATTGGAGCATATTGACTGCACATTAGAGGATCCTTATAGTTAAAATCAAGATCAACCACCTTCTGGTCATTTGAACCTTCTGAAACCAAAAACAAAATAGAATCATGCTTACGAATTCTGAAAATAATTGTTTCCCATGATTATATACCTTTCTTCTCTGGGCCATGAATTCGAGCATGCTTGTTCGAAGATTCAGAAACCAGAGTAAAGTTAACTGCATGATCTTCTCTCTGGTCAGTAACCTCGTTTGATCTATAAACCCCATTATCCTCTAACCCTAATGCAACAAAACTCTGAACCGATTCATCATCCTGATAAATACTCAATGGTGCTTTCCCCCCTACCTTCTCTGCAATTCCCTTCTTCTGCAGCTTACCCGCCTGTTAAAAAACCAAACCCAATGTGTTAACACTTAAGAATAAGCTAATACGATACCCATCTGATTAAAAGAAAATGGAACCTGAAAGCTTGGTTTGAGATTATCCTTTACATCGTTTGTTACATCCTTAAGGGCAGCTCTTTTCTTTTGCTGAGGACGTGCGGCGGCGATATCTTTGGGAAGTTGATTCTCATCTGAAGCTACTCGTTTTAAATTATGATGAACTGGCTCGCCTAAAGATTTAGCCCTAGCTCGGGTTAGTCGAATGGAAGGAACCTCAACTCTTACAGAGTTGTTTCTTCTTCCTTTATTCATTTCTGACAAAACATCAGACAAACAATATTTTCATTACAGTCTATTTGAGTGAAAATTATATATTAATTAATTTTAATAAAATATAAATAAATAATTTATAATAAATATTAATCTAATCATACACATTAAATAGTATATATTTTTCTTATTTAATATTGGGTAAATTAATTATAAATTATATAATATTGAGAAATTCATATTATTCATTACAGTGTATATAACTTCTCATTTTGTAAAAATAAATAAATAAATAAATAAAATTATAATTAGTCAAGCAACTTAAAAAAAAATTACACAATCATCTATTGTTAAATCTTTTGTGATTGATATGAATTGAAACTTGACCCACAAAACCTAAAAATGATAATCAATTCACTTAATTATTTTCTGGTTTTAGATCTATTTGATCTACCATCGAAATTTGTTTAAATTAATTAACTAAAGATGACAGAAATTGAGAAAAATGAATAAATAAAGCAATGATGCATATCAAAATTGCATAAGAATGATCTGAAAGTGCAAACTAATTGAAAAACGACCTAAAGTCAATAAGAATGATTTGTTAAAGAATCGAACAATTTGTACATTTAGTTTGAGTGATAAACGACAAAAGACTTACTTAGCATTTGAGAGCTTCGAGATAAAAATGAGACTCCGAATCTAGAGAAAAATCAAGAAGACTTTGATAGCTTTATAAGCGAAGTGCAAAAGACTGCGGAGAGGATTTTGATGGCTTTATAGGCGAAGTACTAGACCGAAAAATGATGGTATGAAAAGAGCGGGAAATTAATAATTCAAATTTAACAAAAATAAAATAAATAATTTGTAATTTGTTGTCTCCACCCAACTATTTCAATTGTTAGTCCATATAATAAAATCTATATTAATACTTTCCTAATTTTATCTTATTTTTTTTCCTAAAACTAGCATAAATAATATCCAAATAAATTATCATAAATAGTCATAAGAAAATTCATTGAGTCCATATGAATATATTGTGTCATAACTTTTGGTAATGAAATGATGGTCAAATGTTAAAATTGAGAATGATTTTCCTTTTTAGTTGTGATGAGATTGTTTTCTAAATTCAAATAAATTTATTTTATGGATCTCTTCAATATATTATAATATGTTTTTTACAAAATATTATGTCATCTTTTAACCTTAATAATTATATTTAAATTTATTTGATCTTTTATTTTAATTTGTTCATGAACTATAATCTAACTCTTAAAAGTTATTCACTATATTTGTGTGGCGCCGCAACTCACTAAGTAATTTAAGAAAAATAAATGAACGAAGAACACCAACATAATCATTATGTTATTAGTTTATAAATTAAATTTGTAATTTTTTTTAACGGAATCAACCTTCTAAATTAATGCAACTATAGATCTATCGTGTCTTATAAAATTTTAAAAAGGTGTTGCGCCGACTTTCTCATTTCAAGATTAAATTTACTCCGAGACAAGATTTTAGAAAGGTGTTGCGCCGACTTTCTCATTTCAAGATTAAGTTTAATCTGAGACATGTAACAATTGAACAACTATTATTACACATTAAACTTGTTTAGCGTGATTCTTTTATTTCCTATTTTTTTAATTAAATTATATTCTAAACAAAGAATTCACCCGTTTAAAATATTTATTTTATGTGCTTCTAATTAGTTATATTTAAAAATACTAATATATATTTAAAAAATAGTTATTATTATATAATAGATTTTATTATTTTATTAATAATAGTTATTATTATATAACTTGGTAATTTTTTAATTAGTATGGTCATAATTAATATATCTTAATTTAATTTTCTAATAATTATTATTATCAATGGTTAGTGTAGTTATGGAGCTATAAAAAATTAATAAATAAAAAAGTCAAGAGAGAAATATATTATATATTTTGTTGATTGTGCATGTTTGTGACAAATAAATCAAAATGAAAATGGGGCAAATTTTGTGTAGTATTTAGTTGGATGTCTTTATTATTACATTTCAAACTTTGGAGAATGTGGCTGTCTTTTATATAAATTTGTTGGTTAAGATAGTAATTTTTATTTATATTAAAGATGAATTACAAAATATATTGTCTATATAATAAAAGTTCACTAAAAAGGGAAAACAATGAATGGAAAGAATAAAAATTGAAAGGAAAGAAATTGGATTTCATATGGTGTCCATTTAGTTTTTAAGTGTTTTATAAATCCAATTCTAAAAGGTTTGAAGTTGAATGTGTTGATATTTGAGTCTATTTAAAAATACATTTTAGTCTATTTTTATATCCTAATTTTGATTTAAATACATAAATAATAACACTTATTAATATTTTTCAAATAGAGAGAAGTTTGTCACAGTTTTATTGGCAAAGTTGTGGAGGGCTGTTTGAAGAAAAAATAGTTCAAATATAACTAATTAATATAAGTAAATCATTTGTATTTTGTTTTCTCCTCACATTTAGTCCTCATAATAAATTTCATATTAATATTTTACTAAGTTTGTCTTATTTCTTCTTAAAAAATTGTCACAAATATTGTGATATGATAAATTATTCAGTTTATTTTAATATTATATTTTGTCACAATTTTTTGTAATGAAAAAATGGTCAAAAGTTAAAATTGAGAATAATTTCATTTTTTATTTAAGTATAAGATTGTTTTCTAAATTAATTCAATTATTGTATAGATCTCATTCAAATTATAATATGTTCTTAATTCATATTTTTTTTTTTATAAAATATTATATTGTCTTGTAACTAATAATAATGTTTAAATTTATTTTATCAGTTAGGTAAATGTATTTACTATTCAATTATATTTTCTAGTTCTAAAAATTTATTGGCCAATAACTATGTGACCATCTGACCACAATAATTTCTTCTTTGAAGTTTTAATGAAATACAACATAATTATGTCATTAGTCTTATAAATTAAATGTGGTAGTTTTTTTTATAAATAAAATGAATAAACCAACCTTTTAAATAGATGTTGCGCCGACTTCCTCGTTCCGGTACAAACTTCAACAATTATATTTTAAATAGATGTTGCGCCGACTTCCTCGTTTCGGTACAAAGTTCAACAAATAGATTTTAAATAAATGTTGCGCGGACTTTCTTGTTTCGGTACAAAGTTCAACAATTAGATTTTAAATATATGTTGCGCCGAACTCCTCGTTTCGTACCACTTCGAGAGACGTAATAATTGAATAGTTATTGTTACAACATTTATTTAATTTTATTATGGAACTTTCATTTTTCGATTCTTCAAATAAATTATATTCTAAATAAAAAAAATTCACTATGCAATTTTATGTGCATATGAATAACTAAATTTAAAAATATGAATGTATCTTTTTACACATTTTCTTAATATTATTAAATTTTTATTATCTTAATATTAATAATAATAATAATAATAATAATAATAATAATAATAATAATATATAACTAGTAGTTACTTAATTACTATGTTCATAATCAATATATCTTAATTTAATTTTTCAATAATATTATAATTATTATTATAGTGGCTAGTATAAATAGTAATAGTTATAGATAGATATATAATATTTATATTTTCCTTATAAAAATTTTTATTAAAAAAAGTCATAAAGAAATATATATATTATTCATTTTATTTTATTGTGCATATTGTGACAAATAAATCCAAATAAGAATGGGACAAATTTAGTGTGGTCTTTAGTTGGATGTTTCTATAATCATATTTCAATCTTTGTAGAATGTCACATTATTATTATAAATTGTTTTTCAAATATTTTCTAAGAAAAAAAAAGTTATACTATCACTTTAAGAAGGTAATCAAGACGTTATGGCTAAAGATAGTAAATTTTTTATTGATAGTAAATATGAATTACATGATATTGTCCATATAATAAAAAAAATATTAAGGAAAATGTAACACATCATATGGTTTGATAAAACCAATTTCACTCTCTATAAAAAATTTAGTCCTCATAATAAATATTAATATTTTACTAATTTTATCTTATTGTTTCCTTAAAAAAATATCATAAATATTATCATATGAAAAATTATTAAGTCTTTTTTAATATTATATTTTGTCATAATTTTTTGTAATGAAAAGATTGTAAGAAGTTAAAATTAAGATTATTTTTCGTTTTTTAGATTGCATTAAATTATTTTATAAATTTAAATTAAATTATTTTATGGATCTCATTCATGTTATAATATGTTTTTCTAATTATTTTTTTTTTATAAAATTAAGTCATATTTTAACTTTAATAACCTAGTATAAATTGATTTATCTTTTAGTTAATTTATTCACTATTCAAATTATATTAATGTTTAATTTTGTAAACATCTCTTAATAAAATTATTTTATGTCACAACACGACTTTTCACACTAAAACTTTTTTTCAAGTTTTAAGAAAGTACAATATAATTATTATATGATTAGTCTTATAAATAGTGTTTTTTTTAAGTAATGAAAAAAATGAACCTATTGCGGTTATAATATTATATTTTAATATTTATAAAAAAGTGTTGCGTCAACTTTCTAATTTTCAAGATTTTCATTTCGAAGATAACAATACAATAGATAATAATTGGATTATTAATCAGTACACTTATTCAACTATTTTGAATTCAATTTTAAAAACTTTGTTGACATTGTTAAATGACTAAGAGATGATGGATGTCAATAACAATATTACAATTGTGTAGTTTCTATTATTCTTAATTACTATGTCATACTATTTTATTTTTAACTTTTTTATTAAAATTTATTTTAAAATTTTGATATTGGTTAATTAGAATAATAATAATTATTACAAAAATATCATATAATGGGTTTGGGTTCGGGTTCGGGTTCGATTCCAACTAAAAAAATATCTTATAATTATATAAATTAAATTAGGGACATTTTTTTTAACTTGACTATTCACACTTGAACTGCCATATTAAATAGTTTTGTTTGAGAGTAGATGTCATACTTATACATTTGTGTTAAAAAAAATTAAAATTAAAATAGATTTTATAAAAAAATAAAAAATAATAACAGTAACGGTGACATATTATAATAGTTATGTTTGACCTTATTCATGAATCATTAAGACATTTTGTGACAAATATGAATAATGAAAACAAATATAACAAACAGCTGTCCGCAGAAGTGACGTGTGGTTTTTATTTTTTTTAATTATTGATGCATCCGCTCTAAACAAAAAAATAAAAATATATAATATTTGAATATTATGTATTAATAAAATTCTCTAAGTAGAAGTAGCCTATGTTGCCTTACCTTACTATTATTATGGAATATAATTCATGGTTTTCTTTAACATAATTTTTTTCTAGTAGAATTATTCTTGTTTTTTTTTAATTTTCATAAAATGGGTCAAAGAAAAATGGTTGGATTGGATATAACCTAAGTGGTTCAGAAATAGAAATGAAAGTTTATTTATTTTTAAATATTAGAAATAATATCATTATATTTACTTTAATTTAAAACGTTTTAAATGAGAATTTATATGTGACATTTGGTTTCTTAAAAACTACTCTTTATACTTGAATTATTTTATTGATCCCCTGTTCTAATTTAGCGGCAACCAGAGATGTATATTCTCAATTTTTTGAGGTCTTGGATTCGAGCTTGCAAACGGTAAGTTCTGCGTTTAAATGGTTAAATGTGTCTGTGAATATGTACTTAACCGGTTGTCCTATTTTTTATTTAAAATTTATTTTACTGAGTTATTAAAAATAATTATAATATAAAAGATTTACTATCACATTTTAATTTTTCAGATGGAATTTGTTTCTTCATTTATTTTTACTTTTTAATTTTATTTAGTGTAATAATTAGTAATCATATATATTAGTATATCAGATGTTAGTATATAAGGAAAAGATTGTATTAGAATATTATTATAGTTTATCTATATTATATAAATATTATATTAAATTTATAAGAAAATTAAAAAAAATAGGACAATTTTATAAGAAAACTAATATTTATAATAAATTAATAATGATATTATCACAATTTATAATATTGTGATAATATTTTATAAATATATTATTTTATATTCAAGATGAAAAATATTTGAACAATCTTAGGCTGAAGATGAAATAGTAAATATTAATGTTATGTATTCAAAATTCATAAACTCTTGAGTAGTAAGATCCATCAAATAATAGGATAACAATGTATTGATTAAAAAGAACGATTAAAAAGAACAAACGAAATAAAATCAAATCACATGGACATTAAATGATAGGTGAAACAACAATCGAAAAGAAACTTTGAAGTTACTCATGAATCTCGACCTCCATCAAACGACGAGATTACATCGTGTTGCCTAAAAAGAAAACCATTGAAGAATGTATAATCTCATGGGCATAGAATACTAGGATGAAACAACACCTGAAAAAAAAAAATATATCCTAACGAAATAATGACAGTCTATTAATTAAATAACCAATAAAAAAACACATATAATTGTTATAGGCATTAATTACTAGGATATAACAACAATTGAAAATAAAATTCAGAGAATATGATTATCTTAGAAAATAAGAAAATTAACAAAAATATTTAAAAGAAAAATAAATTATTAAAAAATATAATAATAATTATTAGAGCTTTCGAAAAAAAAAAAAAAAAACTAGATTTTGTAGCTTAAGTTATATCATATTAGGATAGAGAAAAGAAATTGTATTAGAGGTTATTATTGAGTTACAAAAATTATAATTATTATACAGATATTATAGTAAACTTATAAGGAAATAAATATAAAATAATAAAATTATTATCACAATTTATAATATTGTGATAATATTTTATACGTATATTATTTTATATTTTAATCGTGTATAGATTAATAAACACAAATACAATTATCTTATTATAAAGTATTAACAAATTAGAGTTCTATAAATCATGCAATAAGGTTATCCTTAACCCATTCATAGTTTGTTTTACCTTTCTAATACACAAAATCCATCTTTTTAGTGATCCCATAAAGTTATTATAAGACATGTTAACAATATTTTTTTTAAGAGTAAATTATAGTTATGTTCAATCCTTCAATAATAATGTGTCATCTATGATAGAAAAAATAATTGAAGAGATGATAAATAATAATTGAGTTGACTCGGGTCAACTCGACATGTCTTGACCTAAAGTATGGATCGAACACAAATTTGTCGCCAAACAAATAGAGTAGTTTGCAACTCTAGCCATCTTACATTAAAAATTTGTTATGTAGAAAATAGGGATGGATGATTGGAGAAACTTTTGTCCAGTGTTTGCGATGATATTCTTTGTTTATGAGGTAATGCCGAATTTATATGTTCCGTCAATTAATAAAATTGGGGATATTTAGTGTAACTGAATCGAGTGCTGTCGAGGAGAATTGTGATGATCTTTTGTGGGTAGACAATTTGAGTAGTTTGGAGTTCTAACTTCAACCCTAATCATAACCTTAACGATAACCCTAACCCTAATAAAAGATAGGTAAAAGATGAATTTGCGGTGAAGTACATTTTGAGCCAATGTCAAATTCATTTATGTTTTGTGCATTATTAAAATTGACAATGTTGAGCGTATCTGAAATCATACAACCCAGAAGAATTATGACGTTTTCAAATAGACAACTCGAGAAGTTTGTCACTCTAGTTAGATAATATAGAATAAATGATAAGTAGAGATAGGTGAATGAGAGAGATAGAAGGAAAATTATACTTTCTATATGTTTCTTTGATATTACATAAACATTATTTATATACAAGATTCAATGTATTGGGAAACAACATCATTTATTAATTGGCAGACTCTTGGTATGTGTTGACGTTTCCTTGGGAATGAATGAGACTTTATGTTTTCTAGTCTCCTTGGAATGTATAAGGACATCCTTATCTTTAACAGCCTCAATATCTTTAATACCCTCCCGCAAGCGAAACGGGGAGGCACACACCGTGAGCTTGTCACGGAGAAAAATGAACCGATGTGATGACAATCCTTTTGTAAATATGTCAGCAATTTGATCATGAGTCGGGACATACTGAATAAGTAAAGATTTTTGAGCCACTTTCTCCCTAACAAAATGGAAATCAATCTCAATATGTTTTGTACGAGCGTGAAATACTGGATTTGCAGAGAGAAATGTTGCGCCGATATTATCACACCACAAAGTCGGTGGATGGATTGATGAAATTCGTAATTCACTCAAAAGAGATTGAAGCCAACAAAGTTCGGCAGTGGCATGAGCTAAGGCTCGAAATTCAGATTCAGTACTTGATCGAGCAACAACATGCTGCTTTTTGGAGTTCCACGAGATGAGGTTATTACCAAGAAAGATACAATAACCTGTAGTGGATCGGCGATCATCAGGACAACCTGCCCAATCAGCATCAGAATAGGCCTCAAGGGAGAGGGATGCCGATGGACGAAAGACAAGCCCATGGTGTGGAGTATGACGAAGATATCGTAATATACGTTTGACCGCAACCCAATGGGTGGATGTTGGAGCGTGCATGAATTGACAAGCACGATTGACCGCAAATGCTAATTCAGGACGAGTGAGAGTTAAATATTGTAGAGCTCCCACAATACTTCTATATAAGAAGGGATCAGAAAGGGGATCACCATCATATTTAGAAAGTGAAGAACTAGTAGAGACGGGAGAATGAAGTGGTTTGGAGTATTGCATGTCAGCCCTAATAAGAAGGTCCTGAATATATTGTGACTGACTCAGAAAGAGCCCATCAGATGAGCGAGAAGCTTCAACACCGAGAAAATAATGGAGTTGTCCAAGGTCTTTAAGTGGGAAGCTGTCTTGTAGGCGAGAAATGATTGTAGACAGATGTGAGGCTGAGTTTCCCGTAAAGATAATGTCATCTACGTACACAAGGATATATGCAGTGATTGTAGATGTATGATAGAGGAATAAGGAGGAGTCAGACTTAGCTTCAAAGAATCCAAGCGACAAGAGTGAGGATCGCAGCGTAGAGTACCATTCACGAGGTGCTTGTTTTAGACCATATAGGGCTTTATGGAGCTGACACACATGATTAGGGAATTCAGGATGAACAAAACCAGGAGGTTGAGTCATATATACCTCGCTGTGTAATTTTCCATGAAGAAAGGCGTTGCTAACATCAAGTTGGTGAATAGGCCAATTTCGGGACACAGCAAGTGCAAGAATGGTCCTTATTGTTGTTGGCTTAATAACTGGACTAAAAGTCTCAACATAGTCAACACCAAGTTGTTGATGAAAGCCTTTCGCCACAAGACGAGCTTTATGACGCTCAATTGAGCCATCCGCTTTTCGTTTGAGTTTGTAAACCCATTTGCAACCCACAATATTTTGTCCAGATTTAGGAGGAACTAGAGACCATGTCTGATTCTGAATAAGAGCATTATATTCGGAGGTCATGGCTGAACGCCAAGAGGGATCTTTATTGGCAGAGGAGAAGCATGTCGGCTCAAGGGTGATGGCTGTGAAAAGGGCGGAAGAAGAAGGGAGACGGGACTTGGCACGGGTGCGCATAGGATGATTGGAGCAAGCAGGGGCTTTGAGGATTGGAGTATGACGTTGATTGATGATGGGTGAGGGGGTAGTAGGTGGTGAAGAATATGAAGTGGGCGATGAAACATTTGAAGTAGAGGGTGAACTGCTTGGGTTGGGTGAAGGTGGAGGTGATGAAAAGGGTGAACCGCTTGGGTTAAGTGAAGATGGAGGTGATGAAGAAGGTGAACCGTTTGGGTTAGGTGAAGGTAGAGATGATGAAGAGGGTGATGTGGTTTCAGGTGGACTAGGGAAAGTAGATGTGATAGGTAATAAAGAATGGGGATTTGTTGTTGGTGATGTATATATAGGTTGTGGGTTTTGTGGGGGAGAGGATGAGTTGTAGGGAAATGTGGTTTCATCAAAAATGACATGGCGTGAAATAAATATGCGTCCCGTGGGGATGTGAAAACATCGATAGCCTTTATGTGAGGGACTATAACCCAAAAATAAGCACTTTTGGGATCGAAAGTCAAGTTTGTGCTTGTTGTAAGCTCGAATAAGAGGATAGCAATGACATCTAAAAGTGCGCAAAAAGTTGTAATTGGGAGTTTGATTGAACAATACTTCATAGGGAGATCGATTACCCAAGACAGGAGTAGGTAATCGATTGATAAGATAGGTACCTGTGGAGAAGGCTTCATCCCAAAAATACAGGGGCATAGATGCATGAGCAAGTAGAGTAAGAGATGTTTCAGTAAGATGACGAATTTTCCGTTCGGCTACCCCATTTTGCTCGCTTGTATGAGGGCATGTGAGTCAATGATGTATACCATTAAGAGAGGTAATATGTCCAAAGGTGCGATATTCGCCTCCCCCATCAGTTTGTAGAGTTTTTATCTTTTTACTGAATTGGTTTTCAACTAATGCTTTAAATTGAATAAATACTGTCAACACATCAGATTTGCGTTTGAGCGGATAGAGCCAAGTAAATCGACTATAATCATCAATAAAAATAATAAAGTACCGAAAACCATTAGAGGAAAAAATTGGAGCAGGTCCCCAAACATCTGAGTGAATAAGCTCTAAAGGTGCAGAAGAGCACGTTTTGGATGATACAAAAGGAAGTTTATGAGCTTTCCCAAATTGACAAGCATCACAAAATTCAGTATGCATATTACCTAACAAAGGTAACTTAAAATGAGACATAATATAAGTAGAAGTTGCAGGAGACGGGTGACCCAATCGAGAGTGCCAAACTGATGCAGTTGATCGGGAACTAATAAATGCTTGTTTGGGTGCACTATTTGGACTAAGTAGTCGATATAATCCATTATGCAAGGTTCCTCGAAGAATTTCCTTCTTCGTGACCTGATCCTTCACAACACAAAAGGTTGGATAAAATTCAAAGAATACATTATTGTCGGCTGTAAATCGAGCCACACTAAGCAAGTTCTTCGTAATCATGGGAACATGCAAAATATTTTTAAGATGCATAGATCTGTGCGTACCAGTAAATGACGAATGTCCAATATTAGAAATATTTAGCCCATCTCCATTCCCAACTAGAATTTGTTGCTCACCATTGTAAGGAGAATGAATGGAGAGATTGTCCAACTTAGCAGTCAAATGATCAGTTGCTCCAGAATCAGGGTACCAAGCTGAGTCAGATACAATAGATGGAGTTGCCATCATAGCTGCCGATGAGGAAGATGAACAAAAGTTCTGGTCGAATCTGCGTCGACAAGTTCCTACAGAATGTCCTGGAATATTACAAAGTTGACAAATTAAACCAGAACGACACATATTAGAGAGATGTCCAAAACGACCACATGTTTGACATTTAGGCCGATTTTGATTTTGAGAACCACGATAGGGACGATGAGGGCGAGATGGGTCAGTCCTTGAATTAAAGAAATTTGATGGCTGACCTAAAATAGAAGATGTAGTAGAGGCACTCTGTTGTGAGTGAAAAGAGCCACCTGGTGTCGATGGACGAGTAGCAGATCCAAAAGAGGGAGAAAATACACCTTTATTAGTATGATTCGTAGTCGCTGAAGTTCCGCGACGGCTATATACAACATTAGCAGTTGGCGAGTTGGCATAGAGAGACTCAAGTCTGATTTCATGTGTGAGAAGTAATCCAGAAAGATCGTCGACATTAATAGAATCTGGACGTGTAGTAACTGCGACTAGAAGGGATTCATACTCGGGTCCAAGGCCACCAAGAACGTAGAGAATAAGATCTTCGTCTGCAACTTTTTGCCCGGCAGCCGCAAGGTTATCAGTTATGACCTTGATAGCTTGGAGATAAGACTCCATGGATGATTCTCCTTTTTTGATAGTTTGAAGTTGAAGGCGGAGCTGCATTAGTCTAGCTTTGGATTGAGTAGCGAAACATCGTTCAAGTGTTTCCCAGAGGTATTGAGATGAAATACAGTTTTCACCTGCGACCTGTGCAAACACTGATTCAGATAGTGTTCCGAGAAGCCAACTTAACAAACGTTGATCTTGTTGTTCCCAGGCCTGAAGCTCAGTGGAAGTCGATGCTTCTTCGGTTTTAATAGGAGCTGGGAGATCTCCATTGACAAATCCAAAGAATCTGTATCCTTTGAGAGCAGGTACAACTTGAGAACGCCATAGAACAAAGTTCTTTTGGTCGAGTTTGATAATAGATGTATTTTGAAGAGAGTAAGCATTATTTTGAGCCATTTGAGAAGGGGATCGATGTAAGAGGGGTTTCCCTGTTGATTGCTCTGATACCAAGTTAGATAATATAGAATAAATGATAAGTAGAGATAGGTGAATGAGAGAGATAGAAGGAAAATTATACTTTCTATATGTTTCTTTGATATTACATAAACATTATTTATATACAAGATTCAATGTATTGGGAAACAACATCATTTATTAATTGGCAGACTCTTGGTATGTGTTGACGTTTCCTTGGGAATGAATGAGACTTTATGTTTTCTAGTCTCCTTGGAATGTAAAAGGACATCCTTATCTTTAACAGCCTCAATATCTTTAATAACTCTAATTCAAACACGGCGAAGATCTGTTCTATGGAGGAAAAAGAATAGGGATTCGCAATAAAAAAACACTTTTGTCAAGTGTATACGAAATCAATCTAATGCCAATTTCGTATATTAATCAAATGAAAGCATTTAACATCCGAAGTCCGAGAAATTAAGAAATTTCGTATATTAATCGAATCGACAGCATTTAACGTATCCGAAGTTAGAGGAATCGAGAGGAATTAATAAGTTGTCGTAAAAGAAAACCGCGATTTATATCTCAAATCTTGTTATTTATTTTTAATATATATATAAAGAAAATTTTAATTACTTTTTCCATTTAAAAATTGGCATGTTCTTCGAAATGTCAATGTAAGAGGAAGAAATGCGCCAGTATTATGACTCGGTGGGAAGAAGGGGGGGATGCATGAAGAAGCCCTAATCCTTTGACGTTGGAGCGGTCGAATCTCTGTTAGATTTCACCTATAAATTCTTCCATGGATGTTCTCTCGCTTGCAGTCGGAACTAACTGAGAGCTTGTTCAATTTTCAAATCTCGATTCTCATGTTTCTATGCATGTATGCTGCAGATTGATATATAGAGAGAGAGCCCTAAGTTTTTTTGCAGGACTTGCCAAATTCCTGCAAGATTTGAGCTGAAAAAGGTCCAATTTGATGCTTTCCTTCTCCAATTCCACTCGTCAGTCGACTGTCGCGGCGGAAAGGTCGGTTGATTTTCTGTTTTCTGAATTTTGATATCTGCTTGGATGCATGTGTCTGTTCGTAGTTTTTCTGTTGGATACAATTGAAACTTTACATTACAGGTGTAATTAAGAACTTTCTCAGGGACTTATGAATACGAACTGATTTGTTATACGCAGACAATGATTATATATTGATTAGGATATTAAACCTAGACGATTTCTTGGAAAACGAGCTGAATTTGCCTTAAATTAAGATAAAATCTGTGCGTTGACTAGTTAGACTCAATTTCTCTCGATTGAATACTTTACTGGATGCGTTTAGTTTGATGAAAATCACTTGATCCCGTTTAAAATCAACAGATGGAGATAATATTTGGCTTATTTCTTAGTTGTTCTTCGTTTGACTTAAACTGTTAGATTTTGGTTTGAGTATTTGCAGCTATACGAACTGCTTAGGTCATAACTTGTCTGCAAAACGATGGCAGTCATGTATGTTCAATTCATAACTGCTGTAACAATGGTTTTGTGGATGACAGGATGGATCTTCTTGACCAAAGCTCTAACATAACTTCTCAAGCAATTACTACGAGAAAGAGGAAAACCCGAAGTAGATCCGACGGTTCGAAGACTGTAGCAGATATCCTAGCAAAATGGAGAACACATAACGCTGAAAATATTTCTTTGGGAATTGGTATTACATCCCCACATGGTAAGATTCCAGCCAAGGGGTCTAAGAAAGGATGTATGAAAGGTAAAGGTGGACCGGAAAATTCAATTTGTAATTATAGAGGTGTTAGGCAAAGAACATGGGGTAAATGGGTTGCTGAAATTAGGGAGCCAAATAAAGGAAGCAGGCTTTGGTTAGGTACTTTCGCTACAGCTCAAGAAGCTGCACTTGCTTATGATACAGCTGCTAAGGCAATGTATGGTCCTCATGCCCGTCTCAACTTCATGCATGAATCTCCTCCCACAACTTCAGCTTCTGATTCCAATAAACCAACTGCTGAAAACCCAATACCCCTGCCTTTTGATGGGTTCATTGTCCCTCGCGAGAATGAGATGGAACACGAGGAAATGCTAGACAAGGAAAGGAAGACATCTATAAAATTGCTTCATATTGTATGTCTTCTTTCCTCCTCCCTTTATTACATGATTCTGTTGAGTTTGATGAAACTGAAAATTAAGTGTTAGAATGTTGAATACTGATTTTTTGTGCTGAATAAGTTTAGTATCTGAAAAATAAATTGTGAAGAAACCAAATGAATATATCTTGATTTTATGTACTTGATATGCACTTAATTTTCAGTTTTGTGAAATGCATCCTAATTGATAAGATGGATTATCAAACATCGCCTAACTCTATTTGGCATGTAGATAGCTTAATCTTTAAATTATTTTCAAAATTTATAACAAAGTTGAAGGGTTATGTTTCCAATTCGGTTATTTGTGTTTAATCTCAAATAAACCATCATCCAGTGATACAACTCTCATCTGTCATATCATTCAAATCATCATCCAAAATACTCTTTATTTCTTTTTAAAAAAGTTAATTTTCTATTATATATTTATACCCATAATGTTTTTTTTACTTAAATAACCCAATTTTCTATAACTTACATCCAACTACGATATTTGAAAATAACCCAAGTTCGAACAAGGCTATATTTGTCAACTAACTTACTTCTGCTATTGTCTTTAAAAGGAGATAGGTTCTTCCCAAAATTCTCGACTTCAGAACGAAAATCAGTTGTTGATAACTCCGGAATCTTCTGCTGCGAGAGCTTTCAATCTGGACTTAAACCCCGAGGATGTGGCATCCCAAGTTGAATTCATGGACGATGCATCAAAAGTCAACTTAGACTTGATGAAAGAAACATCCAAAGTTGATCTAAACTTGATGGATGAAGAAACCGTATCGCCATTTCCTACTCCCTCCAGTTTTTCAGATGATGTAAATAAAAATATCGTGAAATTCTATTTTTTTAAACCTCAAACCCGTCTAATCTATAGCTTTTTCTTTTGTTTATGTTTTTTTTCAGGTTGATAATCCAGGCACTAAGTTAACT
The DNA here is from genome assembly GCF_907164915.1 of Impatiens glandulifera. NCBI lineage: Eukaryota > Viridiplantae > Streptophyta > Magnoliopsida > Ericales > Balsaminaceae > Impatiens > Impatiens glandulifera. The sequence continues at coordinate 9,104,670 of NC_061863.1, forward strand.
CTCGAGATGTTTTCCTCATCGTCTATTGTTAAGCCCGACATATCAGCTCTCCTTGCCCGTGTTAGTGAAGTGCTTCAAAATGATTCAAACTCTCCCAGTCTTTCATCAGTTAACAAAGAGTCAATACTTGTTGAGAAGGCAGTTATCAGAACCGATTACGAAATTCTCCTCAAACTGAGCTCTTTAAGTCACGAAACAATTCTCGAGTACAACTACGAAAGTCTCCAGTCTTCCCTTTCCTCAGTACTAAAAGCCAACTATATTTCAGAAACAGTGAGGACTCAACTCACCATCTTCAACAAAAATCTCCCTTCCATCTTCAAACGGTTCAATAAAGCTACTCGATTCAAGAAAGATATCGAGCAAAGAGACATCGCGATTAAGGACGTCACTTTGAAGCTAGCGCACGATAAGGAGAATCTCGAGAATCTCAAAATTGGTTTAGATGAACTCCATAGAAAAGATTACGAGCTGAATGAGAAGCTGAGGTGTCTGCAGGTGGAGATCGAAGAGGTTATGTTGAAGAAGGCGATGGTTACGAGGAGTTCAAATGAATTGGCATCTTCTTGTGAGGCGAAGCTGAAACTGCTCGAGAATTTGAAGAATGATGGGCCAGTTATTGAGCAGAAATGGAGGAAGGCTGAGAAAGAACTTCATGCTATAGAGATGGAGTTTGGAAGTTTTACTAAAAATATTGAACTTCTATCGGGTGAGATAAAATAAGGGTATTTTGGTATTTTAACTTTCTTCGAGGGACGACTACATGCTCCATAAGTTAATTAGAAATATAGGAGCTAATAATAGTTTGTTTGTTGTAATTTTGATTTTTCAGGTTATTTTGATTAGTTTCCTAAAACTTGACTGTGAATGATATAAGTGGAGTTTGGATTAGTTTATGTGACATGATTAAATGTTGTGTAATTGTTTGACTGATGTTATGTTTCTTAATATGTCTCATGCAGGTCAAAAGCAGGTTAAATTGAAGAAAAATGACAGTTTGATTTGATTAAACATCATAGGATTATAGTTTTAGATGAGAAAGAATATAAATTTATCCAATTTTGGGTAAGTCATCATAGTTATGTATAGTAAAGACATGAATGTTGTTAAAGTATTCCATTTTTTTTTTTTAAGTTTTTCTCTTTTAACATAGTTATATCGAACGGAATTTCCTCACAGTACATCGAACTAAAAAACAATTTAAATTTAAAATATAAATAATAAAAAAATTTATATATTTATAATTATAAATTATTAAAATATCAAAAACAAAACATTCAATAACAATCATTAATAATAATGAAAAATATTAATAAAAAATGAAGTCTTTTTTAATAGATAATAATTATTTAATTAATTTTTTAAGTGTATATATTAATTATTACTAAAGAAGAGATAAAAAATAAATTTAGTGAAAAAGAAAAAAAAGAGTAATTATTGTATTAAATAAAAAATATTAATTATTTTAATTAACTATCATTAAAAATAAAATTAATTGTATTTTTTCGGTTAAAGATATATAAATATCATCCCTATCTCGAAATTCGGTCAGCATATTTCCATTTTTTTCTGACTGATCCTTCTCGGTCTAAGAGAAAAAAAAAACATATTAATCAGTATCGCTTAATTTAATGTAAGACTAAAAATTTACTAAGTTTCTATAATAATAGTTTTTAAAAATAATTATTTTTTTTATTAAATTTAATATTCAAATATTATATATCTTCAAATTATTTTAAAAAAATGTAAAAAATAAAATTGATAGATTTATAAGGATTAAAAGGAATGAGTTAATAAAATTAAAAAATTAAAAAATATCTACTTAAAATTTTATCATTTCACGAATTTAAAGATGAAATAAACTATTATTATTTTAAATCTATAATTTTAAGATTTTTATAAATTATTTTAATTTTATAAGAATAAAGTAAATTTATATTTATAAATTAAAAAAAATTACTTATTGAACTCATATATTTGAATTTATAATTATAATTTTTTTAAAATGAATTATATATATAATAACTCTTCTAAAACTTATATGGAGAAGATTGAAAATGGAAGAAGTAATTTCACATTGAAAAGGAATGAAAAAGAGATTTAGGTTTTCTAACTGCCATTTGTATTTCTGGCTTTCCCCGCCAATACAGGCAACTTTCTCTCTCAGATCGATCATCTCCATACCCGAATGTCTCTCTCTCGAATTCTGTTCTATCAATTATCTACATTCTACGCGTATTTCCTTCCTTCCTGTTGCAATTTTCATATCGATTTTCATTTTGATGTATCTATCACCGGAAGATCAAGGAAAAAGCAAAGATAAACAACTCCTTTGGTAAGATCGGTTTACTTACCGCATTTGAGTATAATGTTGTTTTGATTATGTTGAATTTTGTTGTTTAGATCTTGGAGTTTATGAATCAAAGAGGAAAAAATGTCGAAACTGAAGGAAGAAGAGAGAATTGAAAGAATCATCCGTAATCTTTTGAGGATGCCAGAGAATAAACGATGCATTAACTGCAACAGTTTGGTAATATTTGACCTAAAAAAGTTGTTTATATGCATTGTTTTTCCAACTCTTGTCAGTTTAGCTACTTGTAAGAGTTATAAGATAAAATCAGAGGGAAAAATATATTCTCTTTATTTTAATGGTTTATATGCCTAACTAGTTAAATTAGGTGATGAAATATTGGTTATTGTCATCTTCGAACAATTTGATTAGATTGATTGGATAAGGAATGATGATCCACCTTATTATCGAAGCAAATGAAGTTGATGTTTCTCAGTTAGATTTTTGTACCAGTTGGCATAACAGACGAGCAAATGAAATGTTTAATCTTGTGACAAACTGGGTATTTTATATAGAAGAGAAATGTCTTTTTTCAGCTCATGCTATTGATTGTGGATGTGGATATTTCAGATAATTGAGTTGATATTGGTGTTTGTGCAGTACAGATGAACAGACAATAAATGATACTGGTCTTTTTCACTTAACAATTAAAATGTTGATAAGTTTGAACATGTGAAACCACTTCAATCTACTTTGAGCTTGATTGGAGGAGGTATTAGTAAATTTCAGTGTCCTTTTCTGATTTTCTAGTTTTTATGTGAATATAAAATGCTGGTCCTTAAACTGCCTGTTAAGGAAGCTCTTTGACATGTGTATGAACCCAAAAATGTAGATTATGACATTTCCAATAACCTGAGTGCCCTCAATTATCAGGGTTTTACATGACTATAGTTATACAATTGCGATGCTGTGCACGAGTATTTGACAGATTTTTTATGCAATAAGAGACTGACAATGTTTTCATTATCCAGGGACCCCAATATGTCTGCACAACTTTCTGGACATTTGTTTGCACAAACTGCAGTGGGATACAGTATGCTCTAGTTCCATTTTCTATTTGATATTCTTTTTCACTTTCATCTATGTAATGTATTGCATGCTCAACTTTGATATTTTTGTCTAGTGTCTAGACACATATTTTTAGTACAAATTAACCATGCTCTCAACTTATTTAATGTTTTATCGATCAATATTTCAATGTCTGGAACACTAATAACAGTCGGGAATTCATGCACCGAGTGAAATCAGTATCTGTGGCTAAATTCAATGCGGAGGAAATTGATGCCCTCCAAGCTGGGGGAAATGAGGTCTGCAACCAATTCAAATGTATTTGGCCTTTTCTCTCCCTTTTCAACTATATTTCTCTTCCAAATATACTGATCAAGCATTTTTTTTTCCTTATAACTGGAAAATGCACATGTTCATACTAGCGTGCAAGGCAGATTTATTTCAAGGAATGGGATCTTCAGCGTTTTCCTCTACCAGATGGCACGTATGTGTTTCATTCACAATGAGCTATTTGGAAACTAGTATTCTGTCACAATCACATTGAAAAATAGCCAAAGTTAAAATTGGAAGTGATATTTTTTTTTTTTGGTATATACGATTTTCTTTTTTTATCATGATAAGATTTTTTTTTGGATCATAATCCAGATTATAGAATATTTGTTGTTGTTTCGTTTGGTATACAAATTATTATCTTGATCATGATCCAAAGTGTATTTTTTTGCAAACATAAAAAATGTGGATTTTTCAGATCATGATCAACATGAAAAAAACTTGGTACAGCCCAATGTTTCTTGAGAAACCTCACAAAATGATTGTGACTTTATTTCCTTAAATTTGTCTTTCAATCAGCCAAAACAGAATCCGGGATTTTATCAAGCAAGTTTATGTGGATAGAAAGTTTACTGGTGAGCGGATTATGGGGAGGCAAATGCTAAAAGAGGTAAGCATGCATTAATATTTGTCCACGATACAACATTTTAAAGAGAGATCCCGTATTTCACCATATTCATATTTCTATGCCTTCTCGGGATTTATGTACTGCAGAATATCATGGAGGAACTATCAGGGTGGCCTTATAATGAAAAACCTGGTAGAAGGGAGAGGTTTGGAGACAGAAGTGATGTTTGCTACCTTGACCAAGGAAGAAATCATTATGAAAATGTTCCACGTGTAAGACCTAATGTGCTTAGGACCCACTCTTGTAACTTTGAGATAGTAGATGATAGGGTTCGAGATGACAAGAGATCTGAAATCCGTAGGATCTCTAATTTGGAGTCCACTAAGAATAGTATAGGAAGCAAATCAATAGGTTCTCAAACAAACAGGAAAAAATCCAATCCTTCAATAGTAGTGCGCCCTTTCAAAGATGTTCTAGGGGAAACATATGAACCTCGTAGGTTGGTCAAGCCGGATGATAGTATCTCATCCAAAGGCCAGGTGAGAACAAGTTACCCAACTACTCTGTTATGACTATTACAATTATTCTTCCATATGAGTAAACTGTTTTAAACCATGTTATAATTGCAGACAAGGGTAACGTCAAGTAGTTGTTCTGGATCAGTTGGTGGGAAGCAATCTCCACAAATGATAGTTAACTTGATGGATTTTGGTTTTGAACCAGAAACTGTTGGTCCACAAACACAAGAAGAAACTAAATCAAGTGACGCTGACAATGGAGCATCCGGTTCAAGTAATTTTGAATCCCTATTGTTTGCATTCTCCGATCCTCTTACTCCTGCAGATACAACATATGCTTTACATAATGCTTGTGATGATACTGCTACTACTTCTAACGCAACCAACATCACTGCCACCAAGTCTATGCCCTGTTTCCAGGTCTGAGCATTGACATTTGCATTAGGTGCCCCTATTTCTTTTTTTTAGATGAGAAGTATGAATATTCTCCATTGTCAAAAAGAGTATAAAACTCTATTGATACTCATTCATTAATTTCATCTTTCAGCTAGGTCACCCTATTTATAACAATAGGGTGCCTGCCACCTATTAAAACAACTAACAACCCCTAACAACTTGGGAGGATTAATACTAACTAATATAATAAAATTCAGGGCCTCTTCACTATTTAGAGACCTAACTAATAACCCTAACCCTACTATAACTTACAGATTTATGTCCTATGAATGGGTCCTTTGTTTATGGATTTCTAATTTAAAATGGATATTTTAGAATGGGGTAAGTGAGTAAACAACTTACTAGGTTTTCATTTTAAGCATGCAAATCAGGCAAATTTGCTAAGATAATCTTTGCAGATCAGTTAAGCAAGATATATATCAGTTATTTTTCTTTTTCTGAATATTTTGAGATTTTTCTCTCGCACCCAAAGCTCAAGCTTTACTATTTCCATCTACTGACGGGCTATCTCTGAAATCACCCAGAGTGCGAATTGGGTTTCACCAGATCTTCCAGCCAAATCAAATACCATTTCCCGCCAAGAACTCCCAGAGGTAATCTTCTAAAACAGATCTGTGTCATGTTTGATGAACTAGTTTCGTAAGTTTTTGTTCTGGATATTTATCTTTGCAGGACCTTTTTTCTTCAAGCTATAACTGGCAAGGAGTGAACACACATAATAATTATACAATGGTATGATACACTCTCAAATGACTAATCAAATGGTTTCTAACCTGACGTGACATATCCAAACTGATATTTATATTTATTTTAAGCATGTAGCAACTTCTTCCAATTCAACCGAATCAAGAAATCCCTTTGACCTAGATGATGACGACATATTAGCCTATAATTCAATGGTATGTAAAATTCTCATTTCATTGTGATGAAGTGGTTATTTTTTATGCACCCATACAAAAATTTCTAAAGTCTTTGGAAACCGGATAAGAGAATTTTTTTTTGGGTGAAACTATGAGAAATTTTCATCATAAGGCCATGCTCAGTGAGGTACTTAAGTTTAAATATCTAAGACATCTGTGTTTCTGAATTTGTGCTTAAAGAAAAAGATGCCCCGAAAACTTTTTCAGTTTTAACTATAATAAGAACTTGCACAATAAAACCAAGTATAGCTCAAGTGATAAGAGTTTTGAACTTAAGAGGTTCTATTTGTACTACAAGCACCTTGATTGAAATGCCAAAAAACCTTGGTCTAAAAACAAAAAGCTTGCACAATAACATTATCCACGAATTAACTGAAGTGAAAATTTATCAAACTTGGCTGTGATATACTCCTGGCGTATCTGAGGCTTGAAATTTGTTTTAAATGAGGTTAAAGTCTCAAATATCAGTAATTCAATATTCAATTATAAGATTCCTGTATCTAAAGTTGCAATGGGTGCAGCACACTTCGGCGCCAACATCCTCCCAGTTTATGCAACACCAATACTATTCGGCTCCACAGTTGTCTTATTCAGAAATGCAATCATCTTCAGGCAAAAATCTAATATAATCTTTTAGTTTCATTAAACTCTCAGCTTTATATCATTTGGTTGATGGGATTGAATGTATAATCATCTGATTCTGTGTTGTTGTACTTCCAGTAACAGTTAATGAGCAACAATCACCCAGTGGCACTATGTTTTCGAGGTAAGACAATTCCTTGTTTGGAAAATCTTCCTTATTAATGATTCTTCTTCCTCTCTCTTTGTATAAAAATGTGTGACTTGGTGATCATAGTTTCATTTTGCATATGAATTGATAAAAGAATAAGATCACAAGTTGGATTTTAGGTTGGATCAAAGAAATCTCCATGCATTCAATGGATCTTCATTCTAAACGAAAATGAGCTGTCAAAATATTCATATCAAATTTTCCTTGATTTGATCACACCCGGACCATTTAGGGAAAAAGAAAAAACAGTTGACTTAGAATGTGGCGGGGATGGTATTTTCATGATCCGTCCCATGTCCACTTGATTAGATATAATCACGTCATCTTAACTTGTATATTTATGACGTCACCAGTATTTTATTTTATATTTTTTTTAAGTGCTAAAGTTTATATTAATAGAGTTATTGAAAATATGACTTGTGGTTACATAGACAATGTGTTGAATTTCTTTTGTTACTCTATATATTTGAATAGTTTGTTAGTGTTACCAATATTACTATTTATACGTATATTTGTAGTTAGAATAATAAATTTAACAAGTTTAAATTTATTTCTGATTGTTTCTTTATTATATCAATATTTAATTTAATAAATTATTTAGATTATAAATAAATTTAGTTAATAGATAAATAGTATTATTTGTAATGAGTTTAGTATAACCAGCGCGGGCACCCTGAATCCGATGATTGTGGGAATGATTCAGATAAGAAATCTCCCAAGGGAATGGGGTGGGTCACCATTTATTATTTTAGTGAACAAATTGAGACTTTTATACAGAATTTAGAGGCTTATTTGAACTTTTTTTCATAAAATTTTACTCCCACATATTCTATTTGTGGCAGTGGTGGTGAAGCTGCTTTTGGTTCTTGGAACTTAACTCAACCATTCGCCGGGGACTACCAACTGAGTTCAGCTAATCCGACTTCATATTCATCAACAAAAGGAAACCCATTCACGTAAAGGCAAGAAATTGACTTTTCTTTTCAGCCTATGAAGATATAATGTACAAAACCAAACCAATCAATCAAGTCCTTGTTTACTACCTGGTTTGATGAAAGATCAAATGATACCAACCATTTCAGTCCATTCTTAGGGATTCTTTGTTTAAATTTTTGTTACCATATTTAAACCAATGGTCACTGAAAAAATATTAGAATTGTAGTTCTTTGCAAAACTGTATATTTTTCATTTTCCTTTTTATTCTTTGTGTTGAATCGGGCAGGAGTGGAAAACATATGCACAACTGGACACCATGCCACATTGTTTGTATTGTTCATGGGTACTAATTCATTTCTCTTGTCATGCCCCTGGTTCGGAGTGAAAAATACACTCCCTTACTGTGTTGTTGACGGGTAATGGAGTGTTAAGTGATCTTCCTCCGGTTAATTAGACCTTCACTCGTGTGTTGTGTCCGAGAATGGAAAAAAGCCCTAGTTGGTACAAGACCATACTGGGCATGAGAATGGAAAAATATACATGTCAAGCACAATTAACACCACACTAACTTTGTCCTTCAGATAATAAACACTAGTCTAAAAAAATTAATTAAACCACACTAACTATGTAGTTTGATGGTCTATGCCCAACATTGACCATGTCTAACCAAGCCTAATATTGAAAATGTATGCCCAACACAATACAAGACTATAGGGACCGTATTGTTGACTACCCGGGTTTGAACCAGTTTCGATTTGGCATGTGCCACACTGGATTGGACGTAGGTTCAAGACATATGTAAGACCACGATGACCATGTTTTTAACCTGTCATGAGTCATTAATCGGAGTATATGTGTAGATGGAGATATGAAGAGATTGAAACAAAATTAGAAATGTAATTCTACTAAGTGAAAAATGGAATTTGGATGAAAGGAAATATAGGAACCCCCCTTAATCTTGGATAGCTTGGTGACAACAGGCTTGGATTAAGGGGCTTACTACTATCTTGAGGTCTCAGTTTCGAATTCTCAATAAAAACAACATATTGAAGTGGGAGGTCATAACTGACTTTGATTTGTTGTCTCCAGGGATTGGTCGAGGTGCGCAAAAAGCTGACCCGAACACCCTGGTTACAAAAAAAAACAAAATCTATAGGAACCCCCAATTTCAACAAACTTGCCTCAATACAGGAACCTCAAACTCGGGTGGAAGATCTCAAACATCATGGAAATATCCCTTGATGAGTGATCACCTTCAAAAAATTTATAGCTAATCTATTAGAGTTAGTGTATGTCTGGTCAAGTGTGATTCTAATCTTCAATTGAGAAGTCAAGTATACACACCAACAGTTTATTGTTTGTGAAAGAAGGAAGCTATATGACGGATTCACAGCTTTTGAGCGTATCAACTAGCTTTCTTGGTATCTTCTTTCTCTTCTTCATGATCTTTGTTATAGTAGTTCTTTATATATTACAGTTAACAGTCTTAGAGGATAAACAAATTGTCATCCTCCCTTACAACTCTCAAGTCTTCCACTTGTGAACCATCTGCCATGAGGATTCTTGATCCTCTTTTTCCGAACTTCTTTTCTGCGAATCAAATAAAAAAAAACTGTAAAAATCGTATCTGTCTAGTTGGTTAATCTTATAAGCTAAATAAGAGCAACATCAATGGCTTTATATACCTGCTATATTAAGGAGTTCATCAATTGAACCTGGAAGATAAATTAGTTTTCCTCTCTTTATTATTCCTTCAGTTTTCTTGTCATTTGGATGATGACCGTGTATTACAACCCTTAGGAGATGTGAGTTTGATCCTGCAAAAATTGTCCGAATGTAAATAATAAAAGGTGGAATGTCTGAACTATAAAAAAACATGACGGTTGATCTTTGAAAGGAGATTGAAGAATGTGCAATTTCTAGATGTGGAATATGGAAACTTCACTCAGGATTTGTTACTTTGCATGAAATGGGATATGGACACTTAAAAAATGTTTGTTTGACTAGTTTTGTTGTATGCGTTTAGTTTGTAGTGTTATTTCGCTTTATTTGAGAAATGTAATTAGTTCTTTGTTCACAACATTTATTTATAATAGAAAGGTTAATCCTTCTCTAAAAAAAAAATGATTGATCTTGTACTGACTAACCTTGAGGGTTGGCATCTGGTCCTACATGATGATCTTCAACTGGTGAAGTGGTCTGCATAAGAACAAATATTCATTTGAGGTTATAAACTATTTACTTTGCATCTTCTACTCAAAGCTTTGATATTTGTTTTTCGAGACCAGGGTTTATTTCAGAAGTTAGCACAACATTCTACCGCCACAACATCTGAGGTTCAAGACTCTTACCAGTTGAGAAACCCTAAGTGAGTAAAAATAAACCAAATATTTTTTTCTGAACGAAAATTGAATATTACCCTGAGAGGTACATCCAGGCCTAGAGAAGATGGAATTTACCTCTTCATTGGTATCACCTATAACCATTTTTATTAATGGTATTTCGTCTTTCATATCTTGGGGCATGGCTCTCAAATACTGTGGAATAGTAAAAAAAAGTAAAATCAGAGATATGAATGCATGTAAAATCTCTGTAATGGCCTGCTATTATTTACTAATATATCCCTACTAAGAATATGTTTGAGACCCTTACCTGTTTAAAGTTCGAGACAGCTATCTTTTTATCACTGTTGTTCTGTAGGATATCCCTGAAATGGTGATGGCTAAAACGAATCACCTGAGAAAGCCTCTTAGTTCTCACAGTAAAAGGCTGAGGGATATTGAACATAACTCCTATTTCTCCCGCCATATCTGCAGCTCCTAGCTTTGAAATGAACTGCAAAAATCAAACACGATAGATCATCCATTTGGTAACCGCCAATGAATTTCTGAATACATATTCTTGTACATATAACTTCTTTTTTATTATTTTCTCGAATCTGATTTGAAGCATCAAAGAAGGAAAAAATCACCTGATCCATTCCATTCTTTTGTGTCAGCACATCCTGCACATCAAAACAATTAAGCTTCCAATTTTTTCAATTGTTCTTATAATTCTATTAGATATTATTGTTATTACCACTGCTCCTGATACTATGATATAGAAATCTGTAGGTATCTCGTTTTGTAAAATGATATCAACCTTAGGTGGGAAGTATTCAGCTTTTATCTCTGATACCTGTTAAAAAGTAAATTATGAGCCATTTACAATTTTCAGCAGGGTTATTAAATGAAAAAGACCATTTTAATTTTAAATACCATTTGTATGATAAGATCTTCAGAGACTCCTTTGAACAGGTAAGAATTTTCCACAGTTGTCTGAAATAAATGTTGAGAAATACTTGATCTAATAGCCTTTGGTAATTCTTCAAGCACTTGTTCTTGTTGGAGCTCGGTTGTCTTAAATTTCAGTTGCATATGAGCCAAAATCTGCTGTTTCAAAACGTCTGGAAGATGGTTCTTGCTTGCATACCTCAAAAGCTCATTAATTGAATCCCTCTATATAAAAACCAGCAAGCAATCCATCCATGTTTGAGTTTATAATTGAATCCCTCTATAAATTTCTGTTATTGTTTGTCTCTAACTAACCCATTTGGAAACACCGGATCTAGATAATAAACCGTCAACAGATTTTTGAATATATTATGTTTTCAAATGTGAACTCATTTGGATCCACATCTAGATATGTTATTTTATGTACTAGGGTTTTGATATTAATCGGTTGGGCTGGTTAACCTAGTTAGTTAGGTATTATTAGTATAAATAGAGTAGTTAGCTAACATAACCATTTAGAAACATTTTTCCCAAAAAAAAACCATTTAGAAACACTTTTTGGAGCTGGATCTGAGTCTAGATGAAAACAGTCGATAAATTTTCTTGGAAACCTTATTATTGTCAAGTATCTCGTCTAAATGTTGATCTCGTTTAACTCAGATCAATCTCCAAAAAGTGTTTTTAAATAGGCCACAAGTTAGATACTTAATTCTAGTTTCTCATCTATAATATCTTTGTTATTTTTTTTTTTTTTTGTGTAATATTATAATTGACATTGAAATTCTAATTCCAATTTAATAAGAATTAGAATTGAATTACCTATAAAATTGCAATTCAATTCCAATTCCTATGTTTGAATTAAAATATAATCAAAGTAATTTGAATATATATAATCTATATTATTAAAACAATTGAATTATACCCCATTCCAAGTCTAATTCTAATTCCAATTTCATGGTTACCAGACACACCCTTAGGGTTAAGTATTTGATAGAAAATAAGTGTTTTCAAATAAATTTATTGACGGTTTTATCTAGACTCAGACCCCAAAAATGTTTCAAATATCTAAAGGACAGCTATGGAATACGTGTGTTTGCTTACTTACCATGAGGAAAGTTTTCACTGCACTATGGACAATGAGATTGGTCATATTACCAATCAAATAAGCTGTTAAGCCAATGTTGAATAACATGTAGAAAATGGTGAATATCTTCTCCATTGTGTTTACTGCATGCAGGTCCCCATAACCAACTGTCGTTAAAGTCACGATCGACCAGTAAATGGCGTAGGTGTATCCTAACCAAATGCTTCGGTGTTCGAAGTTGGGAATTTGCACTCCAATCCAAGTGTTATCTACATCTTTGTGATGCGTGGCTAACCAGAAGTAGAAGCAGCCTGCTGAGTGAACTGCAAAGAGTGTCACCTGGAAAACAAAATGCGTGTGAATAGGAAGACAAACGATAGGAAGTCGAAAGAAAGAGGTTTGCTTACGCATATCAATTTGCAATATCTCGTCCAAAAGTAGCTGAATCGCGTATCTTTCTCTAATCTGGATTATAAAAAAGAAATGAGTTCATGAGTTTTTGTTCTGTTTTTCTATGTTTATTTGATAGATCCAAGTTGTCTTGTGAGTTCTATTATTGTCATATATGAATCCTTAAGTAAGGAAGTTATTATAACACATTAGACTCACATTCATTAGAAAAGAAACTATATTTCTTATGATAACTCACATTATGTTCATTATTCCAACACTACTTATCCTATTTAATTTTGTTGACGAAACATATTAGAAAAAGAAAATCAAAACGACGAAGAAGTAAGATCAATTTTTGGTCTGAAATGTACCTTGAGAAGAGTTCACTAACACGACGCAACCTCCATAACCGGAGTAAATTGAGGAAACCAAAAACAGTACCCTGGTGCATTTTTCCGGTTATGATAGAATATATGATTTGAAATGGAAGAGTCGAAGCCACATCCATAGTAAACCATGGGTGTGTCAAGTACCTAATCATTTCCACAACAACTCATTATCACATGTTTAGTTTAATTTAATTATGCATTTATCTCGAAAATAAATTTTGGCCATATAAAAAAAAATAACTACATTCTGTGTGGGATGTGGGATTACCTAATGGCAATACTGCGATGATTGTCGACAAGGAGATAGGTGGATTTGTCGAGGTAAGCAACAAAGAAAGTGAGGATAATGTCAATAGCAAAGAAACCATCAACCACCAAGTCACCGGGCATCAACGATGACATCGCGGTTGCCTTTCTAAATGCAAACTCAAACGGCGAGGACCAGGCCGAGTAACCAACTAACACCACCAAAAACGCTTGCCACAACCTGAAAGAAAACACGGGGTTTTATATTTTAAATAGGTCATACAACCAATATTTTTCTTCATCAAACCTAAACAAAAACTTGAGCTATCCTAATAAGTTATGTGAAACTAATATCTTAATAATATAGATAATATATATTAAATTGTATTTATTATATTTTTCAAAATTTTAAATATTTAAATTAAATTACAATTATATAATTTTTCTAAATATAAGAATTAAGTTTAATTTAATTTAAATTATGATATTTTAATATAAATTCTAATTTAAATTCAATTTTAATAAGAAATAAGTGTTATTACAAAGAAAATCGAGTTTATTTCGTATAATAAATTCTAATTTAAAAATTAAATAAAAATATTTACCCACTCCGGTTCAATCTTATGAGAAATATATGGTGAATTTTCAACTAAATAACATACATGGAGGACTTTGACTAATATTTACCAATTCAATGAGTGGAGATTTACCAATTCATTGAGTGAGTGGAGAAATTAAATATTTTATTTTGCATTCAATAATTAATAGGGGAAAACGAGATTTCACTTTATTATTTTTTTTAACTTTTCTAAAAACTAGTTAACAATAAAGACAATAAATAATTCAGAAAATAAACAAATACAATAAATATATTTCAATAATTATGAATCTAGTTATCAATTTTAATGAAGTAAATCACAATAAATTATAAATTCAATAAATATTTTGCATTTTTTGACTAAATCTCAAATCTCTCTCGATAAATTATAGAGATGTAGCTAAAATTATAAATTTATAAAAAAATATCTATTTATTATCATATTTTATATCTTGTGCATTATATAATAAAAATTAGTTGTCATTGTCTCCTAAAAAATAATTTTTATTTTTTTATTTTAAAATGTTAATTTATGACTTTTTAATGCAAATTGAATAGAATATTAAATATATCTTTTTCCACTCCATCTATGAGATAATATTATATCAAATAGAAATTTAAATATTCTGTCATTTTTTTTTTTTTTTTTTTTTTTTTTTTTTTTTTTTTTGGTAAACTTCATGTTTTCTTTACTTTTCTTAATTTGTTGACTTTATGAATTTGAAGAATAAATGGAATTTTGGAAATATATATATATAATAAATTACTACTAAGGACTTGTAATCCAACCATCAAATTTTCTATAAATAAGGATATTTATGTAATATATAAATAAAAACCAATTTTTTTCCAAATGATATTCAAAACCCAGTTTTTATCACCCAAATAATTCAATAATCAAATGGGTTTAAGAGAAAAAAAAGAATAGAAAAAATAGATAATAATTAACTTGTTTGATCTTATAACATTTTTGGTTTTCTGTATTTATTCAAATTCCAACCATATTTCAAATAATCTCATTTTCATCAATAAACACTCAAAATACTGATAAAACCCATAAAAAACCATCAAAGAGGCATAATTAAAGAGTAAATATTAAATAAACTGACCGATATCTTCTATCATATGGGGCTATAATAAATCTTTTAAGTTTGGGAGTTCCGTCGCCGACGACCGTGCCAAACGCCGGCAATAAACTGCTTGAAACCGTCGCCAAATTATTTACATTCTGACTTGACCGCCTCTTCTTCCCTAACAGACCCGCCGGAGAAGAACGAGAAGCCATCGATAATGGAGATCGATTGTCCGAAGCCATTTCTTATGTTACCTGTTAGAGAGAGAGAGAGAGAATGGATGATCTTATATATATATATAAAAAGAAATCAGAGCTAAAAGTAAATTGCTGTAATTTTAATATTAATTAAATTTCTAATAAAGTCCTATACGCGTTTATACTTATTTAAAAAAAAAATATGGAAAAAAATGAAATTTTTAAGAGATATTATATATATTGAAAATTATTATATTCATATATTCTGTAAATTTTTGAAAATATTATATATAAATTCCCTCAAATTTTTAAAATTACAATTTTCTCTTTCTAGATATTTTTTTTTATTATATTATAGAGGAGTTTAATAATTATAGGCTTTGTTTCGGATTGAGATTTTTGAAAAAATTTAGACAGGGAAAAAAATAATGATTTTAAGGAGGTAATGATTATTTTTGATAAAAAGACTTACAGAGTATGAATATATATGAATAAAATAAAAAATAATAATTTAAAATAGAAAGTATTTTAGTATTTTGGTTAATTAAATGAGTGATTTGATTGTTAAAAAGTGATTGATTGGAAAATTGATTTTAGATATGTTTTAAAAAAACCCCAAAGAGAACAAGACATTAGTGTGTTTTTTTAGTAGGGCAGGGGTCTTGTTTTTATTTTTATTACTCATATTTGAGTTCGTGTTTTGTTTGATACGACACTTTATTTAAGCGGATTGAACTTGTAATTTTGAATTTTTATAATCTGAATAATAATCTTAATCTTTGGTGGGTCGTCTACTGCTAGAGATGGTAATAGGGCGGTTCGGGAATGTATTTATCATTCCCGCCCCGTTTTTATTTCGGAGATTTTTTTAATACCAACACCGCCCCGTTCAGTTTTAAGAATCCCCGCTCGCGGGGCACCGTTTATACCATATTCTCTAAAAAAAACAAAAAATTATATAAACGGATTTTTTAATATAATATATTTTGTAATATATTAAAATTTTATATTATTATAAAGAAATAAACTTAAAACTCTATAAAATATAATGAATAAATAAATATATTGAGGGCAATCAGTATTTATTCCTAAACACTTTATTCCATTAACATCCTACTCATGCAGAGTTTATTAAATGGATATACTCATGCAGAGCTTATTAAATGGATATGACAAGAAAAACATATCGCCACGTGTGATTTTCAGAATTGATATTAGAAAAGTTTTTAACTTGATCAGATAAGGATCAATCCACGAATTCCTTCATGCTATAGGTTTTCCAATCATTTTCACTAATTGGATTATGCAATGTGTTTCCACTTCTCACTTTGTTGTGAGTGTGAATGATATTCATGGAGGCTTTTTCAAGGTGAAAGGAGAGTAAGGCAGGGAGACCCTATATCTCCTTGCCTATTCGTCTTAACAATAGAAATTCTTGAATGTATTTTAAAAATGTTTCTGAAAAGTTATCATTTCAAATTTCACCTGTACTGCAAAGAAGAAGCAATAACCCATATATGTTTTGCAGATGATCTATTTTTTTTGACTTATGCGGATGTTGAATATGTTAGTATAATTAGAAAAGCTCTAACAATCTTTTCGAGTATTACAGGTTTATACATCAATGAGGACAAAAATCAGGCTTTCTATGGAGGGGTTAATGAAAAAATGAATGAAAACATATTCAATATTATGGGAATCAAGGAATGTGAACTACCAGTGAAATACCTTGGAGTACCCCTATCATCAAAACAACACTGATATAATCATTTTAGACAACTGGTAGGAAATGTTAGAAATTATATCTTAGGTTGGGCTACAAAAAACTGTCTTATGTAGGTATAATTGGGCTCGTTAAAAGAGTAATCTTTGGAATTATTGGCTACTAGGCACAACAGATAGTCATCCCAAAGAAGGTAATGATTGAACTGGATATAATCATGAGAGATTATGTTTGAGGAACACAAGGCAGAGGAGGCAAAAATATCAAATGGGAGGATGTTTGCACTCCCATAGAAGAAAGCAGACTAGGAATAAAAGGTTGTGTTTAATGGAAAAAAAACCTCACCATCAAGAACCTATGGACGTTGGAGCAGAAAACGGAATCCTTGTGGGTCAAATTGGTGCATATAAGATTTAGGAAAGAAGAGTAAAGTATCTGGACACAAAACATCAATGAAAGAATGCCATGGTCATTGAAGAAGATTCTAAAAACAAGAAAAATATGTCTTTCAAATGGTGAAAACCACAATTGGAAATGGAAGAGAGGTACTATTTTGGCATTATCATTGACTGGATAATATTCTCATTTTGTTCATAAATACAAGGAAGCAGAGTTAAAAGAGAATGCATCAAGTACTCACTTAGAGACGTCTATAAAGATAAACGTGTTTCACTTTTGAGGCGTATTCCAAAAGGTGATAGAATCCTAAACCTAATGAGGCAAAAACAACTCAATGAAAGAAATGATAAATATGCTGAAAAATAAAAAGCAACGAAAAGTTCATTATATGAAAGACATTAGAAATGGTTAGGATAAGAGGACAGGAGGTAGATTGACATAATGTGGTATGGTCTCCAAAGATTATTCTTCATCACCAATTTATTCTCTGACTGGTATACAGGAAAAAGTTGAAAACAAAAGACAAAATTCAAAAATACATGAACATTTCTAATAGGGAAAATTACCTGGGTGGCTCTCTAATTACTCCGACCGCTCACTTTTAGCCCTCAAATTAATTTTTAAAACAAATCGCCCTTCAACTTTTAAAAAGGTCACCAATGGCCCTTTCATTAACTTTTTTTTTTTTTTTTTTTTTGTTAAACATAACGGGTTAAACTTAAAATATTATTTTTTTATATTTATATATATAATTATTAAATTGCTTTATATATATATATATATATAATATTTGGAATATAGTGGATGGATCAGTGCCGCCGTCAAATCAATTTTTTATTTTATTTGATTTTCTTTGGATTGGACTAAAGATAATAAAAAAGAATAAAGTAATGCTATAATTATTTTGATATTTTAATTATGAACCTTAATTTTTTTAGATAAATGATAGGTAGAAGAAATAATTAGAAAAGAAATGACTGATTGACGAAAAAATTAAATAATTTAGGGATAGATATGTATAGATAAAAAATAAATAATATATATATATATATATATTGTATATATAAATAAGATTTAATAATTATTTAAATATAAAAATTAATGATAAAAGATATATATATATATAATAATATATATAAGCGATTTAATAATTATATATATAAATATATAAAATAATTATTACAGATAATATATATAAAAAATATTTTAATTTTAAACCGTTATGTTTAACAAAAAAAAAAATAACGGAAGGACCATTGATGACTTTTCTAAAAGTTGAAAGGGCAATTTGTTTTAAAATTTAATTTGAGAGCTAAAAGTGAGCGATCAGAGTAATTAGAGGGCCACTCAGGTAATTTGTCATTCCTGATATCAACTATGTTCTATGTTCGGGAGTTGATGAAAGCATAAATCATGTATTTAGGGAATGCTCTATTGTACTACAAATTTGGAGGAGGTATGTTGCAAAAATGAACATCATCAACTTTCTAGGAACGTGAGAAGAAATCTAAGAGTGGATGAAGAATAAAGCAAAATAAAGATTCTTCTATGTAAGTATGTTGAAATGATACTTTGGAGCAGTAATCTACAATATCTGGAAGTAGAACTGCTGAAGATATTTGGGAAGATATAACTTCAGATAGAAATACACTCATTCAATCCTGAAGAGGAATCGAAAGGAATGTAGAGAATAAAAAACTCTGTCAGATATGGGATATTTCATTTGAAAAAGTCACAAGTAGAATCAAAGTAAAAAACGCTATAGGCGTTAATTGATTGATGTTGTTGTTAATGTCTATAATTCAATTCTTGTTTCACTTGTCAAAGCTAAAAATTATCTAGATCTGATCTTAAACTTTTGTAATTTTTTTCTCTATTTTGGGTTTTTTTAATGAAATGGCACTAAGTTGTTTTTTCAAAAAAAAAATATATATATTGATGATTTTATATATTCAATTGTTTTTATAGTGATAAGGGCGAGGACATAAATATTATTTCCGTCTCATCCTCGGTCAACTACTAGTTAAACGGGGAAAAACCGCACCAAACGGGGCAATTTGGTTTAGTTACCGTGGTGCTATTTTAAATTGACATTCTTATTTGCTGCTCATACCCTTCAATCGTGTTGATGACAATTTCTCGAGTTCGTATTCATCTCCTTTTTTTGCAGCAAAAGAGATGATGTTGTCGGATCTAAAGTTCTTTTTTATTTTTCTTATAAGAAGTTTTTGAAATTTATCTATCATCTAGAGACCCTTTACATATATCTTCTAATGATTTATATGAGTTTATCGTTATTTTGACATATTTGTAGATAGTTAGTTGTTATTTGCCAGAACTTTTTTTGGCGTTGGTTACTAACCCTCGGACAAAAAAATCATTTTTATTGCCGCTCAGAATTCTGGGTAAAGATTTTTTCGACACTACTTAATTGATTTGTTTGATTTGCTCGCATTCATTACTCATTATTATTAAATTAAATGAGTTCGTGTTAGAGTTATCTTCAAGAAATTTTGCAATTAATGGATAGTTAATTTATATATATATATATATATATATTATATAAATACAAATTAAAGAAAAGAAAAAGTTTATTTTTTTTCTTTTTCTTTTTTAATTTAGAAAATTATGGTTATAATATCAATTCCCTTTTATATATATATATATATATATATTGAGAAAAAGGATTATATATAAATATATTTTTTTTTGTTTATAGATATAGTGATATATATATTATATATTAAAAAATAAATATTTTTTATTTTTTTTCATAGAGATATAATTTTTTTATTATATATATATATATATATATATATTTATATATAATTATGAAGATATATAATTATTTTTTTTCATAGATATTTTAAAAAATAAATTAAGAAAAAAAATATCTATTTAAGTTAGATAATATATATATATATATATATATATTAATTTATGAGAAATGACCGAAGAACCCAAAGAAAATATAAAAAATAAAAATAAAAAATTAAGGATTGATGTGTATATATCTTTTAAAATTGAAAAATTGGATGGTTTGAAAATAATGAACTAAAAAAAATAAACCAAAACATCAATAAAATACAAATTTTAAATAAATTTTCTTATTAAATAAAAAATAAATAAAATAAATAAATTTTAAAAAAAATGTTAATTACAATATTAATTAATATAGTTGGAATACCACATCACGGCACGATCGGCACAACGACACAATAAGTACATACGACACGATCGTCATAGGTGATACGATATTGTCTTGAGTCGGAAGTCATCAAATCGGCACAAAAATCACCATTTATCAAAGGAAGTGCGATCGGCACTGGCGGCACGATTGGCACAGGCGACACAACCCGATCTACACGGACGACACGATATTGTCTTGCATCATAAATGAGGCATTAAGTTTCTCTAGTCTAGGGTTTCTTGTGCATTTGTAAACATTACTGGAATTTGCCATCGATTGCGGTTTATCTGTGATCATTTTTTAGGTTTCCTGCAATTACTCTGTTCTTTTTCTCTATTTCTGTCATCATGGGAAGGGAAAGAACAAAAGTAATAAATCTAAAGAAGTTAAGGATTTTGTGTTGAAATGAATCAAGGAAGCAACCGTCAAAGAAATTGAAAGAATTGCTGAAGAAGTTATCAAAGAACAACAAAATACCAACACAAGTAAGCAATATGCTCAAACTGTTACTAGGAAAATTCCTGTTGAAAATGATGCAGTAAAACAGGGGGATAATAAAGGAGTTTGGAAGATATGCTATAATGAAAGAGCTAATTTGTTTGGGCTCAAGAATCATATTACAAAGCTCCTTATGCATGCCAAAAGGGGAGAAATTGTCATCAATAAGGAGAAAGCACAACATATTACAATTCAACTCAACATCTACTATCTTCAAGACTGGAATCTGTTGAAAAAAGAAGAATATGAAGAAATTGTTCAATGGTCAGTTGCTACAATAAAGGAGCTGATGAAGGCTCCCAAATCTAAGTCATATACTATTATGAGCAACTCGACATGGAAAACTAATGAAGTCTGGAAGAACAACAATGCAAAAAAATCAGAAAATCATGTCTATAAAGGGAAAATTTGTGTGGAGAGTACATGTGATTAATAAATTATCAAAATAATGAATATATTTAAATAATATTACATTAGTTTTTCATTCATTTATGGTGAATATAGGTCAATAACTATGTGTAAGTCTTCTTCTATTAATAGTTTTATAATTTATATAATTATATATTAAATATATATATATATATATATATATATAACAACTTATTTAAAAATTAATTTATGATATATTTAAATAAAATAAATTAATTAATTAATTTATTTGAATATTTGTCTCTCTTTTATATTAATTTTTTTCTTCATTTGTTTTTATTATTATTTTTACTTTTTTCTTCAAATTTATTAGATAAGTTACTATGTTATTTTTTATTTTAAATTTTTAATCATGTATTTTTTCTTTACTTGAATTTTTTAAATAAATAATTATATATCAATAATATTATTTGTATTAATTTATACAATATAATTAAATTTTAAATTTTAAAAATATTCTTACCACTCTAATTAAAATTTTCAAATAAATTATTAACGAGTTTGTTAATACATAATGTTTTCAAGGTGAAGTTTATATGTGATGGTGGTATATGTGAGTGTGGATTTGAAAGATTAAAGAAATGATCGATAAAAATGTCTAAAATGATGGTATAATGTGGCCGAATATAACGAATTAGTGATGGTAGATGCAATTAATAATGACGTTAGTGTATATATAATGTTCAAAATGAGGGTAACTGTGTGATGAGGGATTAGATATCTCCATAGTGTGGTAAGTCTTCATGTATTAATAATTTTATAATTTATATATTTATATATTAAATATATATA
Organism: Impatiens glandulifera; assembly: GCF_907164915.1. Taxonomy (NCBI): domain Eukaryota; kingdom Viridiplantae; phylum Streptophyta; class Magnoliopsida; order Ericales; family Balsaminaceae; genus Impatiens; species Impatiens glandulifera. Next base: position 9,126,829 of record NC_061863.1, read on the forward strand.
TAACAACCTATTTAAAAATTAATTTTTGATATATTTATATAAAATAAATTAATTTGTCCTTTTATATTAATTGTTTTTCTGTATTTATTTTTATTAGGTTAAAATATTTTTTTACTTTTTTCTTTCCATTTATTAGATATGTCATATATTATTTTTTAATTTTTAATTTTCAATCTTATATTTTTATTTACTTAAATTTTTCTTAATAAATAATTATATAAATATATATAAATAATTCTATTTGTATTAATTATTTTACACTATATAATTAAATTTTAAAAATATTCGTACGTACCTCTCTATTTAAAATTTTCAAATAAATTTAATGAGTTTGTTAATGCATGTTCAAAGTGAAGTTATGTGATGGTGATATATATGGGTGTTGATTGGTGAGATTAAGGAAATGATCGCTAAAAATACCTAAAATGATGGTATAATATGACTGATAATAACAAATTAGTGATGGTAGATGTGACTAATAATGAAAATTTTGTTAATGTATAATGTTCAAAATAAAGGTAAGTGTCGTGAGTGATTAGATATCTTTCAATGACCATTTCCGAATAGTATATCAAAAAAATACTGAATATATTTAGATAATATTACTTTAGTTTTTTCATTCATGTTGAATATATGCCATTAACCAGGTGTGTAAGTCTTCCTGGATTAATAATTTTATAGTTTATCTTATTATATATTAAATATATATATAACAACCTATTTAAAAATTAATTTGTGATATATTTAAATAAAAATAAATTAATTTGTTGAATTATTTGTCACCCTTTTATATTAACTTTTTTCTTTATTTATTTTTATTTGTTTAAATATTTTTTGTTTTTTTTTTCTTCATATTTATTAGATATGTCACTATATTATTTTTTTTTAATTTTAATTTTTAATTTTCTCTTTACTTGAATTTCTTTAATAAATAATTCTATTTGTATTAGGTATTTTATACTATATAATTTAAATTTAAATTATAAAAATATTCTTACCTCTCTAAATAAAGTTTCAAATAATTTATTAATTTTTTTTTTATATATTCAAGTTTATATACAAAATATATATCTATAAAAAATTTTAATTTAATTTAATAATCACTACTTGTATTAGTTAAAGTGTTCACATTTCAAACTTAAGATTATGTTTTGGGTCTTTTTTTTTTTTTTTTGAGAACGCTGGGTTCCGCTACTCCTATGGAGTGCGATTAATTCCCGCGGGTTAAATACATAGCCCGCAAACATACTTAACCAATTAACCAGGCGCAGAACTTGCCGCCTGACGGGCTCGAACCCAGGACCTCTTGGAGGCCTGAGGGATATCCACCTCTTGTTGCCACTAGGCTAGAAGAGGGGATTATGTTTTGTGTCTTAAGCTGTGCACATTTTAAAGGGTGTATTATAAAGATTAAAATGATTATAAATTTATGATAATGATATATGTGAGTGTAAATTTGAGAGATTCAAAGAATTATCAGATTTAAATGGGATGGGTACGAATTTGAATTTGAGGGATTAAGAGAATTGTGGTTCGAATTGAATCAAATGCACAAAATGACGGTATAATGTGAATTATGTGATCGATAATGACGAACTAGTTTGATAAAAATACTCAAAATGAAGGTAAATGTTGGTCGATAATGAGATGGAACAAAATGTCCAATGTGTGAGTAGAAGGTAGTCACAAATGTAGCAAAATGTTAGCAAAATTTTTATTATTTGCTTATTTATGTATATGTTTTAGGATTGCAATTGCACCATATTTAAATGTCTATTTAATAGTTTCTTTTACTTATAATGGTGACTTTATTTGAAAATAATCTTACTTAGAACAAAATATTATTATTATTTTATAAAATATTATTTTTTTTTAATGTTTTATTTCAATTTAATTGAAGTTATAATTTAAAATATACTTTAATTATAAATATTAACAAATTTAATAATATTTTCTTAGTTTAAATATAATTTCAATTCTATCTATCTCTAAATAGATTCATATAAAATTAATTAATTAAATTAAAAATTTGTTATAATTAATTAAATTAAAAATTTGTTAGTACATATCATTTGAATTTGTTTAAACTTTATCAAATAATTCTGAAAAATGTGATCTTAATTATTAATTCTAAGATATATTTTTAAACTTTAATATAAATGATTGGTGTTTATAATAACGTTAATTTCTTATTGTTTAACTCTTTATTTTAATATATTTAATTAATTTTTATAAATTTTATCATATTTATATATATATAATGATGCTTAATTTTTAAAGTGTCCGAATTGCCGGGTCGAGAGCTGTGGTTAATTTGGATATATGTGAGAGTAAATGGATACTTGGGTCGGATGGTGGGTTGACCCGCCCATAAACATAAAACGGTTAAAAATAAAATTAAAAATAAATAAAATTAAAAATGTTATAAGTATGGTTCGAACTTGCAACCTAACAAAACAAGTACAACATTTTAACCAACTAGACTAATAAGACTTTATATTTTAAATTCAACCCAAAATTTGATAAACGCGTGACATTTTAACAATTTAAGTTCAACTTTTTAATCTCTCTATATATAATGATGCTTAATTTTTAAAGTGTCCTGATTGTCGGGTCGAGAATTGTGGTTAATTTGGATATATATAAGAGTAAATGGATACTTGGGTTGGATTGTGGGTTGACCCGCCCATAAAAATTTTACCGTAATATTTTTTTCACGGTTTTTTATATTATTACTCGTGCAAATGCACAGGATACATATTTAATTAATCTTTGCAACTCAATCGATTTTTGTTATGCTTGTTCATTTAATAATGTGTTTTTTTTATAACTTTAATCCATATTTATCAAATTAATTAATTCATATTTAATAAAATTAACAGATATAAATACTTAAAATTAATTAATATATAATAATTTAATTAATTATGTATTTATTGTTTAGACAATTTCATATTAATTATTCATTACGCATTAAAAATAACAAAGAAGAAAATAAGTTTTGAATTATAAAGTGAAAAATGATAAAATTTTGTATTGTTAATGAATTAGAGAAATAAAATTTTATATTGTTGAAAAAATAAACTTTTAATTAAAATCATTCATTGATACGGTCGACGTCGACATTGTTTGTCTCTAAATTTGTCTTAATATTTCTTCTTAGTTAAAGTTACAACATGTCTTTCTCTATAACAAAGTCGCCTCATTCTTGATATAATTTTTTTAATTGTTAATAATTATATTAAATTATCAAAAGTAATTGATAATAATAAACTCATTAAGTTACAACATGTCTTTCTCTATAACAATTCGACACTTACAAAATTTTTTGTTTTAATCTCTACTTTAGGCATTATTGCTCTTCTCCCTTACATTACATTAACAATTAACAATATTTTTTTATTGGTATTCAAAGCATTTTAAATCAGTTAATTCAAATTAATTTGTTCAAATTATAAATTTGAATAACGTTTGAATTTTATGTAATTTTTATTTAATTTTATTACATATATTCTAATTTTCATTTATTAATAGAATTTATATAATTTGTTTAAAATTCCAATAACTATTTTCAAACTAAAGACACCCCAATAGTAATAACCTTAGCCGAGAAAACAAAACATAGTTGGTTTCTTTTTGCTTGTCAATTCTACTCGGGCTTATCTTAATTTAATATTCTTTATTATTTAATATAACTTCGATACATTGAACTTACATTCCATGTATTGAAAAATGTATATTTTTTTTAACATTAGAGATTTTAATTATTTACACATTTTCATCCATCTTTATTATAAAATATTTAGAATAACTAACTAAAATACAAAGATATCAATAAAAAAATATTAAATCATTTTTTTGTTCAGATATAATTATTTGTTATGTTTAGAGTCCAAATAAATTGATATCTTGATTATACTATTATAGTATAATAAATTATTTAATAAACAAAAATTAAAACTCTTAAAATATAAGAGATGCCAATAGTTTTTTGAAATATTAGAGATAATAATATTAGATTTAATATATAAATATTAATCTAATGGCAAAACGCCTCTTTATCTGAAGATCTTAAAAAAAGTATTTATTATTATTTAAAAATATAATATTTATAAGTGTGAATACTCAAACTCATAATTAGAAAAAGTAAGTTTCTTAGCTTTTTTTAGAATATTGGATTCGCTTCTCCTATAGAGTGCGACTAATCCCCGCAGGTTAAACACACATATTACGCAAATACACTTTATCATTTGACTAGGCGCAGAACTTTCCGCCTGACGAGCTTGAACTCATGACCTTAAGAAGGCTGAGAATATCCACATCTTGTTACCGGTAGGCTAGAATAGAAAGTAGGGATGACAATGGACGGTTCGGGGCGGGGAATGCATTTATCATCCCTGTCCCATTTTTATTTCGGGAATTTTTTTACTACCTTCTCCGTCCCGTTCGGTTTCGGAGAATCCCCGCGGGCACCATTTATACCCTATTATTTAAAAAAATATTTTTTTATATAATAATATTTTATATAAACGGATTTTTTAATATAATATATATTGTAATATATTAAAAATTATATTATTATAATGAAATAAACTTAAAACTCTTATAAAATATAATTAACAAATAAATATATTGGTGATTTTATATATTTAATTGTGTTTATAGTGTTCGAGATGGAATCAAGATGAGATCCGGGCGGGGACACAAAAATCATCTTCGTTTCATCCCTGATCGATCAACTACCGATCAATCTAAGGAAAATCGTCACAAACAGGACAATTCGATTGGTTATCGCGGAGCGATTTTAAATTGTCATCCTTAATAGAAAGAATTAGTTCCATTATTTAAAAGATAAAAACAATTAATTATTATCGTTAATATCCATTTAATTCACAAATTACTAAATAATAATCTTAATATAATTCACAAAATCATAACTAGTTATAGTATTCATTTTATTATTATTTACAGATAATGAAAAATTATCTTTAATATATACCATATGAATAACCTACTTATAATGTTTGTTTTAATTCACAAAATCAACTTGAGTTATAGTATTCATTTAATAAATTGTTTTTTTACATTTAAAAAATTAATTATTCCATAGTTAATAAAATTGACATAAATAATATGAAACAATCACTTAATTGAAAGGGTTTAAGGTAGAGAGAAAAAAGCTATGTAGATCATAATTTGGAATCATCATGGATCAAAGAAAGCGTAACACGGAACGATCAACACGACGACACAATAGGCACAAACGATACGATACGAACGGCAGGGGAGGCTTGGTATTGTCTTGCGTCGTATATCATCAAATCGGCGCCAGCATCACCATTGATCAAAGGAAGCGCGATCGGCAAATGTGGCACTACACGATCGGCATGGGTGGCATGATAGACATAAGTGGCACAATATTGTCATGCCCCATAAATCAGCCATTAAGTGTCGTTAGTCTAGGGTTTCTTGTGCATTTGTAAGCGCCGCTGGAATTTGTCATTGATTGTAGTTTATTGTGATCATCTCTTAGGGTTTCTATAATTGCTTTGTTTCTGACATCATGGGGAAGAGAAGAAGAAAAGTAATTAATCTACAAAAGTCATGGAGTTTGTGCTAGAAGGAATTAAGGAAGCATCAGTCAAAGAAATTGAAAGAATTACTGAAGAAGTTAATAAAGAACAACAAGATAACAACACAAGTAAGCAATCTACTCCAACTGCTGCTGGGAAAATTAATTTAGAAAATGATGTAGAAAAATATGGGATAATGAAGTAGTTTGGAAGATAAACTATAATGAAAGAGTTAATTTGTTTGTGCTCAAGAATCAGATTACAAAGCTCCTTAAGAATGCCAAAATGGGAGAAGTTTTCATTAATAAGAAGAAAGCATAGCAGATTACAATTCAACTCAACATCCATTATCTTTAAGACCAGAATCTTCTGGAAAAAAGAAGAATATGAAGAAATTGTTCAATGGTCTTGCTACAATGAAGAAACTGGTGAAGGCTCTCAAATCTAAGTAATATACTATCAGGCAACTCGACATAAAAAACTAATGAAGTCTGGAAGAACAACAATACAAAAAAGACATAAGACCATGCCTATAAAGGGAAAATCTACTTGGACAATACACAAACAATATTGGATGTACTGAATTTTTCATTTGAATTTAAATTGCCTACTAAAGTAGAGAAAAACTGTATAAAGGAATGAGAAAATTTAGTTGTGGGAAACTATATAGAAAAAAATAGAGTATCATTCCCAATTACTAAAGAGACATTATTGAAGCAATTGGAAGGAAAAGGGATGGAGAAGATTTCAGCAAATGTCCATAGTTTATAATTCCTTAAATTTATGAATGGATCTAATCTAGAGGAAATTCTATGAAATGGACATACATATACAGGATCTAACTGTATGAAGTTGGAAAATTGTCTGAAGATTTGAACCTATTGAGTAAACCAAAAGAAACTAGACAAATATGGTTCAAGCTCTGAAATATACTTGCACATATGTACAATTCTGAAGCCCTTAGTCATTTTGCAGGTTTATTGGGTAGACAATTATAGATGGATCCAATTACTGAAGGAGGAGAGCACCTATCATTTACTATAATTAGAATTGAGGTGCATCCTAGAAGCACACTGCCGGAATGTATGACAATAGTAGGAAAAAAAACCCTACTATAATGGAAATTACTTATGAGTGGATGCCATACTGCTCTTTCTGCAATACATTTTAACATGGAAGCCCAAAATGTGATTTGACTAAGAAAGAAGATCAGAAAATTCATAAAGGCGGAAAAGTAAAGATGCAGGAAAATGAAACAGATGTGTGTATAATTAAAAAGAAAAATGTTGTTAAATAACAAGAAACAGAAGATAAAATTATGTACAAGAAGAAAACAGTAAAGGAATGAGGTGGAACTTCAGACTAATCATGTTGAAGAGATAGTTGAAAAATTGCAATCAAATTAAGTTGAAGTGGTTGCTGATGAAAACGGAGAGAAAGACACTCAAGTAATCTTGGAAGAAGAGAATTTTAAGGTTGATATAGAAGAATCTAAAGTTGTTGAGGATTCCAATGTCGAAGTTGAAGGAAATGAAGACAATGATCTAGAAATTTAAGTTGAGAACAATAAGGTGAAGAGCCTGAAAATCCTGAAAAATAATTTTTTTTATCAAATCAGAATGGGTTCATATAAAGAAAGAAATCAAAATGAAAATATGCAGTATTTATCAACCTTTTCATTTCATCTCCTTTTATTGCAAGAGGAATGAGAAGGGGAACAGAAAGACAACATGTCGATACAATAGGTTGATATGAAAATAAAATTCCTGATTGGAATAGTTAGGATTTGATTCCGTTTATAATTTTTATTTGTAATCTCTATTTGTATGTTTGATTGTTACTAATCAGGTTCTTTAGAGTTGTTTAATTGTCATCTTTTAATCATTGTTAGGGTTTGTCTAACTTTGATTCTTTACCTCCCATTTTAAAATTTTAATGAAATGATTTTAACCGTTTTCTAAAAAATATATATATAATACTTTAAATTATTTAAGATATTATAATTTAGTTAATTACATATTTATTCTCAAACAACTTAAAATTCATTATTCTAACACTTAGTTTTAAAATAAATATCTTCTATATCATTCATAAATTAATGTAATATGCATTTGATTCATTTCCATATCATTGAGATTCATATGAATTATCTTATCATTCATATTTAAAATTTAGGTAAATAATTCAAAATAAAATAAAAGAAACAACTAATTAAATATCGTGTGTATATATTATAAGGTATTAACTAGGAATCTCTATATATATCTCCCTTTAAATTTATTACATTATATAACACTTATACTTAAATAAAATGTTTATTACTATATCATTCAATAATACGTGTTTTGATTTATTTCCATATCATTTAGATTCATAAAATTATATGAATTATTTTATTATTTCGTGTTTAAAATTTAGGTAAGTCATTCATTATTGTAAAAGGAAACAAAGTTTAATAATTTAGAAAACTAAGTATTAATATTAAAATTAGATTAAATATTGTAGTGGCATATTAAACCACAAAGTTGTATTCACATATTATTTAATTCACATATTGTGCAATTGCACTTGTTTATTTAATATTTTTACTCAATTTTATGTATCTAAGTTTATTTTCTCAATCCTTTGTAATATATGTAAAAATAACTTACTATAATAATTAATACAACACAACATGGATCAGTATTTATATGAACCCGGGGATCTCACATCTCTATTCAATACTTAAAGAAGTTGATTTTCATTTACAATTTAATTAAGCGTTATGAAAACTAATCCAACATTTCGATTTAGTCTATTTTTTGTTTTTCTCAATCTCTTCATCTTCAACTTCTTAACATCCTCTATTAGCGCAAAAAGGCCAAGGAGTGAGGTCCATATAAAAAGTGATGTCGGAGGGCCGTTGCAAGTGAGATGTAAATCAGGGGACGGCTTCTTAAGCATTAACACTTTAAATCAAGGGCAAGATTTCATGTGGGATTTCCGCGTTAATTTTTGGGAGACAACACTTTACTTCTGTCATTTTCAATGGAAAACAAAAAAGATATCGATAGATACCTTTAATGTCAAATTAAGTAAAAAGTATTGTAGGGTTGATGTTGAGGTTTACCATTGTTTTTGGGTGACAAAAGCTGATGGTTTCTATGTAAGTAGAAACAATACCGACTTTAGTAAAGTTTATAATTGGTGATTATTTTTTTATGAAAAATATCACATTATAATAAGAGAACAGTTGATGTTTGCATTGGTATCCTATTCAAGGGCTTGTTTTGACCCTTCATCTTATTTCTGATTAATTTATTTATTTTCTTGGTTAATATTTAATTTTAATTTTATTTGAACTTATGATCATGAATTCTTGTCTTAACACTCAGTTAATTATCTTTTATGTTTCTAACTTAATATAATTGAAAGAATAATTATAACTTATATTAAGAACTTTTATATATCAAGATAATATTACAACTTAACAAATGAGCAGTAAGTAAGTGACATCTGATATTTGTAAACAATTAATATTTTGCCTTTTAGCCATCAGAAACAAAAACATGTTTGGTTTCTTTTTATGTGTATATTTTATTAGGAATTTATCTTAATTTAATATTATTTATGATGTGATATAACTTAAATGTTTTTTTAATTTATATGTTATATTGAAAACATATAATAATTTTATATTTAAATTAATAAAAAATAATAATCTAATCATATTTTTTTAAAATTGTTTTAATATCAGTATTAAGATCAATAATTCAAATCATAAATCAACTATTATTTTTAAGGAGACCATCGGTAGTGGGGCATAACTGGCTGATCTTAGATACAAAACTTACATTTATGTAGAAAAATGTTTGTTTTTTTAAACACTAGATATTTTAATTTTTATACTAACATGCTGATCCATCTTTATTATAAAATAATTCAAATAATTATCTAAAATACAAAAATATAATTTGTTTTATTGTATATCATTTGATTTATTTTTGTTCAAAGATAATTATTTTTTATATTTATATATATAATATCCATTTAATTATCAAATTAAACCAAATTATAATCTTCATCTAATTCACAAAATCACCTAACTAGTTATAATATCCATTTAATTATTATCTGCAAGATAATGAAACATTATTTTTAACATTTACCATATTAATCACCAATTAATCAATTACCATTGTCATTTTTTTTTAATAAAAGAAGAACTAACATGACACCCCACAGTTATAATTCCCGCTTAAACTCAAAGCGCTATAGATAGAATCGAAACCGTAATTTTTTTATTACCACTGAATTATCTTGGTGAGTGAAAATATAAAAAGATTAATTGTCCCCGAAAATTTAGATGGGCTACTCGCTTATAGGTTATTTGGAGGGTAATTTCTTAATTTACAAGAGATACCTAATTTTATGGAGAAAAAAAATTCCCACTTACTCACTTTAAAACCCAGCTGATAACTGATTATACCATCAATTCAATTATTTAAATATACACATACACTTGGTGACTTTTCATAAAGCATAAAATACGAATTAATAAATATTATATTCATGGTGGCACGTTCTATCAGTTCAGATCTTCTGCTACCGATTGCCGTGTTCCCCTGTGGCGGACCAATCAGATTGCAGCATTATTATTTTAATAATAAATCAATCTGGGTAGGAGACGGAGGGAGGGAGTATCCGGAATCCGGGTTTCGGCCCGGGTTCACACAAGACGCCGTTAACGGAAGCGCCTGTTAACGCCAGGAAATAATATAATAATCATATGATACCCAAATAAGATATCTTCGCTCCAGGCACCGTGTCAGAGGGAAGGGTGAGATGCGATGGGAGCGAAGATCTACACGCCCGTTGCCATGACCCTCATGTAAACCCCCCATACCCACCCATGAGAAGACCGCCTGCCGTTCATGAAAATACACTTACACATCTATGTAAAGACCAAAATGACAGGGATATTATATTTACGTTTATTAAATATTAATTTAATTTATTAAAAATCGAATGAAGCGATATAATATTCGCTTCAATTAATTCATTTATTTTTTTTCAAGGAATTTTTATTTAATTTTAGTATTTAATTTTTTTTGCCTCGAGACTCTCTAGAGCGAAGATATATTTGCTTCAATTAATTTTAATTAAAACCTCATGTAAACCCCCCAACCCACCCATGAGAAGACCGCCTGCCTGCCATGGAAAGACAATTACCCGTCTATGTGAAGACCAAAATGACATGGATTTTATATTTCCATTTATTAAATATTAATTCAATTAATTGAAGATGACATGCAGCAAACGAACAAATCTTCGCCTCAATTCCTTGTCTATTTGATTATTATTAATTTTATATTTCCGTTTATTAATAAATGTTAATTCAATTAATTTGAAATGACAATCAGTAAACGACCAAATATTCGCTTTAATTTTGTTTTTCGAGTAGACGATTGAAAGCGAAGATTTCTTTTTTTCAAATATTTTTAGCCTGACGTTCATGTAAAACCACCTCCCCTCCAATGAGAAGCCAACTTGCCTGTCATGTAAATTCACTTACCCGTGCATTTACATTCCGCGAATAAATCTTCGCTTCGATGAATAGTTTTTATTTTCAATTTATTTTTATTATTTTTTTAAGAAGTTACGATATCGAACGAATATTTATTCGCTTCCATGACTAGTTGATATAATTTCAATTTCCCGCTACAAGCCGACTCTCCCTCAATTTCATTTTCATAAGCAACTGTTCATATTCTTCTCTCTCTATCTCCCGGCGATAATCCAAACACTGAACGTCGAAACCCTAGATATTTCGTTTATACTACAAGGATTTCTTCTGAACATGTCGGGTAACCAAGGCAACAACATGGAAGTGGATCATCCCATCGACTCCCGAGAGGTCGTCTTGCAAGTTTGTAGGAGCATAACCGAAAACGAAACTGCACCCACTCCGGCATCCAACGTCAATCCCAGCACTAAACCAGAGAGGTATGTTCATCTTATTGTGTTTATACTAATTTTACACATGTTTATTCAATTTATTTCGTTGAATACTGATTTATGCTATCCCACCCAAAATAATGACTTCGAGGTTTAATAACTTTACATATGAAAGGAAGAGGAAGAGAAATCCGAAGACGAATACTAAGTCGTCGATGACTGCTGAATCAGTTTCCACAGTTGCTGTCGAAATTACTGATGTTGCTGCAGGTACTGATGAGATTTTACCACCACCTTTTCCCCCTAAAAAAAAAACGAAATGTTATTCATACCTCCACTCCAACAGTCGATGAAGAGTTACCAGAAGCACCCCCAGAAACCACTAATATTTCTCCGTCTACTACCCCATTCGATGAAGAGTTTCCCCCCTCTCCCCAAAAAACCAAAACCCGCAAGAAACGTCCAGTGACATTTCTAACCAGATCATCACCTCATGGCCTCGCTCAACTCATTCCTCAATTGAGCGTAGAACAGAGGGAAGCCGTTAAGGAAATCGGGTTTGGTTCTCTTCTTACAATGGGCGTCTCCAAGTGCCTTGCTCATTTTTCCAAACATGTAATCCAATCTTTTGACCCGGATAAGAGTTCTCTGGTATTGGCCAACGGTGATGAGATCCGTATCGATGAAGATCTCGTACAGCTCGTGATGAACCTCCCTAGAGGCTCAATGAACGTAGTCGAGTCCGTTGGGTTGGACAAGACTAAGGACCCTGCTTATTTTAATTTCTTGAGGGATTGGAAGACCAGATGGACCGGGGAAGACTCCAAAGCTCCCGAAACACTTTCTATGATCCCCAAGATATTAAGTAACACAAGTGCAGACAACGATTTCAAAATAGACTTCGTTGTCTTTGTTGTCTCTAGTTTTTTATGTCCTGTTCAAAATTCACGAGCCAGGTAAACATGTATTCAAACCTCTTATATATCTAATTGTATTTTTGAATACTGACAAATGTATTTTTTTCATTTCAGGTTCAAAATTCTCAAATCCTTAATGGAGGTTGATAACATAAAGGAACTAAACTGGTGCCACTTTACACTTCAACGATTGATTGACAGTGTAAGAAGTTGGAAAGAAAAAGCAAGTAAAAATAAAAATCCATATTTCGATGGACCTATAACCCTTTTATCGGTAAGTATTGTTGCCTCTCTTATATATGATTCATAGATATGTAATATTTTCTAACATGTCTCCCACTCCTTTACTCCAGATTTGCTACCTAGATGGTGTTTTTGTGGAAGGTGAACGTATCCCCTACGAAAGAAAATTTCCAATCATCTCCTGTTGGGATGACGTCAGCGTGTTGGAGTTTACCAACTTAGAAGGTCGTGCCGGTGGTTTTGGGCTTGGCAGGGCAAGGGCGCGCCTAGCAGTTAGACAACCCGAGAATCCAGTTGACTCGGTTGAAGTAAAAGAAGACGATAATGAGGTATGTGGAAACAATAAATTGACTCCCATTGTTCTTTATTATCCTGTTTTCAAGATTAATGAAGTATGTTTTTCATAATGTACAGTTGTTGACATCCAAAATCCTGCAAACTTTTAAAGATACAGCCCAACAGCTGAATTACCTATCAGGGGAGTTGGAGAAACGCAACATCGATCCGAAGCCCTTTTTTGAGGCCGGTTTCCTGAACCTCAGAGAGTCTGAAGGCTTCATGAAACACTTGAAGGTGGTGTTCGATGGTCCGGTTCATGTAGGTGTGGAAGATCCTACAAGGGAGGCACTTGTGGACACTTTACCGTGTGCGGGCTTGAAAGTCATTAGTCCCCGGGTTGATTACACATGTGAGACTGCATTGGAGGACCATGCAGACAATCCAACAACACGGGTTGAACAGAATGATTTAGAGGATGCAGTTATGCCCCATCAAGAAAATCGTTCAGATCAGGTAGAACCGAATGATCTCGATGATGCCGTTCTGCACAATGAAGATCAGTCACTCCCTGTTCAAACGAAAGATGTTGAGGATGTAGGTCATGACATTGACGATGAATCACTCCTTGTTGAACAGGAAGTTGTACAGGCTGCATTTCAGCCCATTCAAGCCCAGTCACCCCCTTTTCAACCGGACGAACCTGAGGGTGCAGTTATGCCCCCTGATGAAAATCGTTCGGATCACGTGGAACCGAATGATCTCGATGATGCAGTTCTGCACACTGAAGATCAGTCACTCCCTGTTCAAACGAAAGATTTTGAGGATGTAGGTGTGGACATTGACGATGAATCACTCCTTGTTGAACTGGAAGATGTACAGGCTGCAGTTCAGCCCATTCAAGCGAAGTCACCCCCTTTTCAACCGGACGAACCTGAGGATACAGTTCTTCCCAACAAAGATGCCTCACCCCGTGTTGAACCAACTGATCATGATGGCGAAGTCAAGGAACCGGATGAGGTACCCCCAGTGCAGACACCCACTCTTGAAGACGATGATCAGGGTGAAGGCAAGCAACAGGTTGAGGAACCCAAATCTCATCATTTAGAACCGAATGATCATGGTGCAGGGAAGGAAAATGTCGAGGAACCCCAAGCTCAGTCTGTTGCACCAACTGATCAGGGTGAGGGCAAGCAACAGGTTGAGGCTTCTAAGGCGGTTGAATCTTCTGAAGATGAAGATGAAGGTGATGGGGGGGGCCCATCAACATTAAAGAATATCCTAAGAGGAAGATCTCAAAAATTCCTGTGCACCTTCGATCCCCTTACATGCAACAGGTGGCTGATATGTTGGACCACAAAATAACCAACAAGGAACAGAGATTAGCCGATTTTGTGTTTGATGAAGACCTCCCTGGATCGTAAGTTATTTCGCCTTGTTTTAGAAATTTTAAAAATGAAATTATTTAGTTATGGTCTTCTAAATGAATGTATTTTGCAGTGACGTTCTGTACGTAGGTGCACCTGGTAATATCACCCGGGAATTACTTCGTTCAATGAAAATGGGTCGCGAAATTTCGAGCGAAGTGATTGACGCTTGGTCCATAATTGTGCACTTCAAATGCCGTAGGTTGCCAAGGCATGAACCAAGAATAATTTGTTTCTCATCATGTTCACATGTAAGTGCATCTCTTTTTTTTTGCTATGTATTGTTTGATGTTCATGACTTTGATGCTCTGCCCTTATTTTGCAGGTTAATATGCAGCATGATGCCACGTTATTTTCCCAATCCATTGAAGAAGACATGAGAAACTACCAAGTCACAAAAGAAGACCTCATCTTCGCTGACGTGGTCTGTACATATCCCTCAATTCCAAGTAAATAATATGCAATAATGTATTAAATGTTTGTGTTCTTTTTGCAGATATTCCTACCCGTTGTCGTTTCCCGACATTTCTTCCTTGTTTGTGTGAATATTAAGGACTCCAAAATCGTTGTAATAGACAACTCCGGCCGTCCTCATGGAATGAAAATTTTGGACAAGTATGTCACTTTGAGTAAACAACTCGATTGTTTTGTGCAATTCTTGTTAAGTCAAGGCATGGACAGAATGGCTGCCAAGGTTAAAAAATACAGGATAACGGCACCAAAGCTGGACTGGCAAGACAAAACAAACAAGACAGACTGTGGTGTATACTTAATGAGACATATGGAAACATATAGAGGAACGGCGAAGAATTGGTCTATTGACATCAACGAAAATAATGTAAGTATAACACCATATCTAATTTTTAGTAGATGACATTGAACAATTTTAGATGTTCTTATACTTTCTCTTGTTCTTTTGAAGGCCGAAGAAGCTTTGAGTACGTTGAGGATTAAATATTTATACAGAATTCTTATGTCTGAGCACAATGTCAATAGGTTCAAGTTAAAGACTGCAATTAGATCAAGATATTAGGGATTTGTATGTCTTATACGGAATTATACTTGTACAGTAATTCTTATGTTTACACAGGTCAATTCACATTTTTTAATGTATGGATGTTTGATAGTGAATTATAACTTATAATGCAATTCAGATCTTAATGTATGTACTGCAATTCAGATGTTAATGTATGGAGTTATAATGTATTGATGTTTGATGTGTCTTCTTGTACCGATTTTTTTAAAATCATAAACGAGGACATTTTCTTAACTGTGTGTTTTAATATTCTTAAACGAAGATATATTGTCAACATCATGAAACTGAAAAACTTGCAACCGTAATATCTTCTTCACTGAAAAGTACGAAATTCTTAAACGAAGATATCTTCTTATGTTAATTTTTGGTGAAATCCATATTTTGGAAATCCGAGACGAAGATATCTTCTTCACTATATGTTTTTAAATTCATAAACGAAGATATCCTCGCAACTATACATTTTGTAAATCATAAACGAAGATATCTTCTTATGTTAATTTTTGGTGCAATCCATATTTTTAATATCCGAGACGAAGATGTCTTCTTCACTATATGTTTGCCAATTCATAAACGAAGATATCCTCGCAACATGTAATGCAACCACCTGTGGTATGTATTGATTTCAATACAAGAATGAAAACTCATTTATTAACTTCAACTACTGCTGTATCAAGATCATCACTCTCATACGAAGCCTTCACTCTCACTCTCACTCTCACTTTACACTCTTACTCCTTCCCGAATCTCTATCTACCGTTGTCTTTCCTTAAGCGTAAAACTCATAAGATGGATGTAGAGATGGACCCAGACATGCTGGTTTTATCGCCGCAACAACTGGAGCGATACTTAAGTCTGATCAACGATGACCCTGTCCCTTTTAGTGTCTATCATGTAGATGAGATTCTTCCTCTAATACGAATAAACGTTAACGACGGACTGATGGCCCACATGCAAAGCAGATGGGATACGGACTCTCGTTCTTTTGTTATTGGGGAAATGCACATATGCCCGACGCTAGAGGACTTTGCTTCAATCCTTAGGTGTGGTACAAATGCACTCATGATCTTGCCTGTCCATCAAGATCCTCATATGGCCGTCCACATTTGCGACAGCTTCTATGGATGTACAATGCTTGATGCTCTCTTGTTTACCCTCCAACATGGATTTCTGAATATGACAAACATAGACGAGTACATTTGGCGTGTCCAGGGAGCTGAGAGGACCATCAGCCACACACAAAGCAAACTGATCATGCTTGTGGTTCTGGCTCATTTTTTTTTATGTCCGGCTGCAGGACGCCGGCCTTCGGAAAGGCTCCTGCGTGTAGTTCCTGCACTGATGGGAAACGCCCCAAACCTGGCTAGCCTGGTACTTGCTGAGACATTACTTGGTCTTAACGAATTTGTTCCCGTGGGAAAACAACTATTCTCGCCGTGGATCACCTTTGGTTCTATACCTCTGGTTGTTAGACAAGTTGCATTGGTTGCCCCGTCCTTCAATTCCCTACACTTCCTTTGCCAATCTACAAGTGCAAAGGGTCAATGGACTCGTGCCTCCGAATTTTATTTCGGATATTCACCCAATTAGGTTCATTGTTCCGTGGTATCTGTTTGCTGAAATGATGTACGAGATGAGGGGTTCTCCATTCATCATTTTGTTGGGCCTTCAGGGAACTACCTCCTACTGCACAAGTGTCATATACAGACAATTTGGCCTACGGAATCCCCTACCTTCAAATGGAGACAATCCTCCGGAGGACTTCATGTTTACTCCTCAACATCTTTACTTAGAGTACGCATCAATAATTGAAAATTCTTTGACGGTTTTCATCCCCAACCGATGGATCAATGCTGTGAACGAAGCCATTCAGCTATACATTCCACCCGTCATCGAACATGAGGTCGTGTCGCTGACAGGACCGATAGACGAGTCATCCTCTCATGAATCAGACTAGAGCTTCATTTGTATTGTTGAACATCTCTATTTTTGGTTAATCTGTGCAGTACTTATGTAAACGGATTATGGAATGTTTTTGTGTATTCATCAATATTATGAAGTTATGTTTGATTATAGTCTGAAGTTATATTTTACATTATGTAGTTCGTTTATTCTGTAGTGATATAAATCGACTCATTGTCGTTAGCTTTGATTCATTCTTTGATTGCAATTTGGATGTCATGATCAATTCAAAGTATAATGTAAAACAACTGATCTGTTCATGTAAACCCCTTCGATTGATCAATCGATTGGTTGCTCGCTTCCTTACACCATATCTATCCAGTAAATCGAACGGACATTTCTTCGCCTGTAAAACCCTTAAAAACGAAGATGATGTCGCATCCAATCTTTGAAGTTACATATTATTGTTGACACTTTCATGTCATACTGTAATGAATTGGAAAACGAAGATTCATTCGCCTGTAAGTTTCTATATGAAACAAAACATTGTTACGAAACGACATAATATTCGCTTGATCTTCATATTTCAGGTCGACCACATTCAACGGAAATGTATTGAAAATATCTTTCATCATTCAAAAAAGAAAAGAAGATTGTTTTCGTATAAAACCCTATAAAGAAATCATTTCATATCTCTGGATTACTGTATGTAGCCTGTAATGACATATCAAATCGGAACAGTGTGCCGTATTGTTGTCACATCAAAAAAATTAATAAATATTGTATTTTAATGAAGTTGCAAATTATGTTTTTTTTTCAATTTTTAAGCACATGACTTCATCTAATTATATTTGAAAAGAAGCGAACATATATTCGTGTGCAGAACTAATTTGAAGCGAATAAATATTCGCTTGAATGAAATCTAGGTTGACTTACATGTGAAACGCACAACCCCTACATGAGAATACCCTTTACACCTGATGTAAGTACACCAACGCTTGTATGTGAAGACCAAAATGATGAACGAATGTGGGAGGAAATTACACGCCGCGAATAAATCTTCGCTACAAACCATTTTCCAATTTCTTTCCGTTAATCACATATAATTTTTATTTATAATCATTACACATCGAATCGGACCAAAACTTACATTTAAAATTATGGCAATGATATGATAATACTTTATTATTTTTAACAATTTCGTTATTTTATTAATGTTTAATGACATTTGCATGAAAATATAAATAACAAATAAATATTATCATTCGACGTACAAATTTTCATTACAAGTTTCATAAACATTTCCCCGTTTCATAAACATTTGTACATTTTAACAATATTCATCTGCATCTCCAGCTTCAAGGCATCTCCATTGAAGCAACCACAGCGGATCTCTCACGCATAACTGGGGTCCTACACCTGTTGAGTTATCTCTTGAGATGTTTTCCATCCCAGGGAATCTCCCACAGTTGGCGCTTCCCACCAGCAGTGTACACGAATGATCTTCATTTGATCGGTAGTTTCTACTTGAGTTACCAAGCATTCGTGTACACTGAAGATGTTTTCCACCACTTGATCTTGATTGTACAAGTTTTCCATCACAGAGAATCTCCCAAATGATACATCCCAACAAACTATATGAAAAAAACACACACTCTCAACAAAAACGCTCAATAGATATTTCATGCTGCCGACGAAGATTGTTCATGTAATCCCTACATTTATAGCAAAAAGAAAATCTGTTCTCTTCATAAATTATTTAGATCTATTGATTCAGAAAAAGTAAATTTCCCGTGATGAAATATCAAATCCGAACAGTGTGTAGTCACTTTGTCACATCATGAAAAAGTAATTTCATTCACGAAAATGTAATAACACTTAATAATATTAAAAATAATACATTATTCAATATTGTCATTCACATTATATTAGATAATAAATTATTTCAACATGAATAAACACATTTTCATGAATAATTATAAAATTATATTCAATATAATACGTAGGATGTGTTTGGTAGACAGTAGTACACTGTTATAATTATTTCAATATAATTATAAAAGTATATTATCCCAATAGTAAAATTATAAGGGTGTTTGGTTGAACTGGTTTTATATGTATAGTAATTATTTAAATTTATTGTAAAATTTTTTAATCTTATTCTTTTAATATTAACATTAATTCTTTTTATTAAGTTTTAATTAAAGTTTAATTATTAAGGTTTATTATTTTAATTTAAGTTTAATTATTTATAATATTTGTTAATCTTATTCTTTTAATATTAACATTAATCCTTTGTTTTGTCACATCGTGCAGAAATTAGATGTCATCATTGAAAAAGAGGTGTGTTTTTGTATAAAACCCTATAAGAAATCATTTCATATCTATGGATTCAGTAAAAGTATTATGCATGTCATGACATGTCAAATCGGAACAGTGTGCAGTATTGTTGTCACATCACAAAAAGTAAGAAATATTATATTTTAATACAGTTTCCAATTGCACAACAGTTTTCTATTTTTAAAACACATGCAATCATCTAATTATACAAGAAAAGAAGCGAACATATATCCGTGTTCAGTGAAACTTGCAAATTATGAGAAACTAATCTGAAGCGAATAAATATTCGCTTCAATGGATTCTAGGTTGACTTACATGTGAAACACACAACCCCTACATGAGAATACCCTTTACACCTGATGTAAGTACAACAAAGCTTGTATGTGAATACCTAAATTATGAATGAATGTGGGTGGCAAAACACACTAACGCGAATAAATCTTCGCTACAAACCATTTCTCAATTTCTATCCCCTGGATCACATTTCATTTTTATTTATAATTCATTGCCGACATATTTTGTACGTTACATCATATCTTAAACTAATCATTATACATCGAATCGGACCAGTCTTCATTATTTTAGATAGGGAACATCAATCATAATTTATATATTGTTAATTAAAAAGTTTAGGTGATGTTTGATCTTATCTTGTTAGTTGTTACCTCATTATAGGAATCAAAAATTTATATTAAAAAAATGCTGAAGACTACGGTCATAAATTAAAATATTACATTTACTATAATTAACATTATATGAAATATTAAATTATTCATACTTAACAAACCTTATATTTATTATAAAAAAATTTAATTAGACAGCTCAATTAAAAAGGAAATTAGTACAATGAAGCGCCAAAAAAATTACCACATGTCAAGTCAACTGTCACAAAGTCTCAGACTTTGTGACGCCGGTCAGTGAATCGCTACCATCGAATCAAACGTCATTCCTTTAGATTGGATACGATCTGTTAGATTGGCAGATCGAAGATTTGTTCGCTTATTCAGCATTGAGAATCAAATAGTTGTTTCTTTTCTGGGAATTTTTTTTCAAATAAGGTGAAACATGAAAGACATGTACTAAGCGAAGATATATTCGTACAGTGCGGAGTTCTGCACGAATACATCCTCGTCTATTGACGTATGTTACTTTTCATAATGCATAATTACCTTTCACACTACAAAAGCGAATATCGCTTCGACTCGTACGAAGTTCATGAGAAACTCCTTATTCATGGTTGTGAAAACCGATACGGCCTCATGAAAATACATTCACACTAAGAGTGCACTTTGCATAGTAAAACTGTAAAACATCTGAAGCCCGAATTCGGCCGTAAGACACCCAGGTTATTCTACCATCTGACCTAGCGCTGTCGTCTCCGGCATTTCGACTACGAACCCATTTGTCTTCCGGTTAGTATCTTCGGCTCCAGCGAAAATGGTAAGAAGTATTTACGGTTGCATGCTTGTGTC